>NC_086451.1:346216047-346308547 GCF_028390025.1 Pseudophryne corroboree
ATGGGGGGGACAGCCTCGGGCTTCACCCCTGGCCCTTGGGTGGCTCGGGGGGGACCCCTTGATTGAAGGGGTCCCCACTCCCCCAGGGTACCCCGGCCAGGGGTGACTAGTTGGATATTTAATGCCACGGCCGCAGGGCGCTGTATAAAAGTGTCCCCCGGCTGTGGCATTATCTGTCCAGCTAGTGGAGCCCGATGCTGGTGTAAAAAATACGGGGGACTCCTACGCTTTTTGTCCCCCGTATATTTTGCACCAGCACCAGGCGCAGAGCCCGGTGCTGGTTTTAAAAATACGGGGGATCCCCTGTCAGTTTTTCCCCCGGATTTTTAGAACCAGGACCGGCTCGAAGAGCCCGAGGCTAATTATGCTTAGGAGGGGGGACCCCACGCAATTTTTTTTCGTGGTTTTTCCCATTTTTTTTTACATTTTTATAAGTCTAATCAAAATCCGTCAAATCGACCGTTTTTCGAAAGCGGGACTGTCGAATCCGTTTTTTATTGAATATGTTGAATTCCGGCACCCACTTGCCGGAATTCGACGGTCGAATTGTGTCGAATTAAAAAACGGGCGAAAAATTGACGCGATTCGCCGGCAATTGCATATGCCTAATAGTCTAGTGTGTAGATACTATATCATTAACGATGATCGCTCCCGCAGGTCTTTAACGATATAGCTGTCGTGTATACATGCAGCTCAATTTGGACTACATTGTCCAAAACTGTATGTCGTATGCACTATAGGGATAATTCAGATCTGATCGCTGGGCTACTAATTTTGCTGTCCTGCGATCAGATAGTCGCCGACCTCCAGGGGGAGTGTAAATTCGCTGTGCAAGTGTGCGATCGCATGTGTAGCCGAGCTGCGAAAATCCACTGTGTGCAGTCTGTGCGCAGCCCAGGACTTACTCCTACAGTGCGATGAAAACAGGCTGATTGGGGCCAGAGCTGACGTCAGACACTCTCACTGAAAAGCTTGGTCACGCCTGCTTTCTCTGACGTCCTAGTGGATGCTGGGTACTCCGTAAGGACCATGGGGGTATAGACGGGCTCCGCAGGAGACTGGGCACTCTTAAAAGAAAGATTAGGTACTATATCTGGTGTGCACTGGCTCCTCCCTCTATGCCCCTCCTCCAGACCTCAGTTAGTATCTGTGCCCGGCCAGAGCTGGATGCACCCTAGGGGCTCTCCTGAGCTTCCTAGAAAAGAAAGTATTTGTTAGGTTTTTTATTTTCAGTGAGATCTGCTGGCAACAGACTCACTGCTACGTGGGACTGAGGGGAGAGAAGCGAACCTACCTGCTTGCAGCTAGCTTGGGCTTCTAAGGCTACTGGACACCATTAGCTCCAGAGGGATCGAACACAGGCCCAGTCCTCGGTCGTCCGGTCCCGGAGCCGCGCCGCAGTCCCCCTTGCAGAGCCAGAAGAACGAAGAGAAGTTGAAAATCGGCGGCTGAAGACTCCGGTCTTCATTAAGGTAGCGCACAGCACTGCAGCTGTGCGCCATTGCTCCCTTAGCACACCACACACTCCGGTCACTTATGGGTGCAGGGCGCTGGGGGGGGGGGGGGGCGCCCTGGGCAGCAATTAGATTACCTTACTTGGCGAAAAACACATAATACAGTCTGATAAACTGTATATGTGCATTAACCCCCGCCATTAAAGTACATAAAAGGACAGAAGCCCGCCGCTGAGGGGGCCGGGCTTTCTTCCTCAGCACACCGGCGCCATTTTCTCTTCACAGCTCAGCTGGAAGGAAGCTCCCCAGGCTCTCCCCTGCAGTATCCTGGTACACAAAGGGTAAAAAAGAGAGGGGGGCACATAAATTTAGGCGCAAAACTGTGTATATAAGCTGCTATAGGGGAAAAATCAGTCAGTATAGTGTACATCCCTGTATTATATAGCGCTGTGGTGTGTGCTAGCATACTCTCTCTCTGTTTCTCCAAAGGGCCTGGTGGGGGAACTGTCTTCAAATAGAGCATCCCCTGTGTGTGTGGTGTGTCGGTACGCGTGTGTCGACATGTCTGATGTAAAAGGCTCCTCTAAGGAGGTGATAGAGCGGATAAGTGTGTGGGGGCAGTGGCGGTTCTTGCCACGGGCAAGCGGTACTTTTGCCCGGGGCGCCGCCTTCCGGAGGGCGCCGGCGCCATCCGGAGGGCGCCGCACCAGGGCAATATCCGCCACTGTGCCCCCCGTAGTGCCCTGCTGTGCCCCCCCGCTTTGAAGGGAACCAGACGCGTAGCGTCTAGTTTCCCTTCATGGAGAGGACCTTAGTTGTGCGGTGCGCGATGACGTCATCGCGCACCGCACAGCAAAGGTCCTCTCCATGAAGGGAAACTAGACGCTACGGTCTAGTTTCCCTTCGTCTAGAGGACTTTTGCTGTGCGATGCGCGATGACGTCATCGCGCACCGCACAGCATAGTGGCAGAGACACTAGGGGTCATAATTGACCTCTAGTGTCTATGCTGTTCTATGGGAGAGACGTAATAACGTCTCTCCCATAGATCGAAGAGAACAGAAGAGAGGAGGAGAGGAGAAGAGCGGCGCCGCCAGCGGAGGGGGTCTGGATCAGGAACGGGGATGGTAAGTATACTTTTTATTTATTTTTATTTTTTCTTTCAGCGCACTGACCACGCCCCCAATAGAAGCCACGCCCCCCATATTTTGCCCGGGGCGCCACAAATCATAGAACCGGCCCTGTGTGGGGGGTATCTCCGTCAACAACGCCGACACCTGTTTGGATATGTGTAAGTGCTGAGGTAAAATTATTGCACAAAAGGTTAGGGAACAGAAAGGAAATCTACCCTGGTCTGTCCCTATGCCACAGAGTCCTTCAGAGTCTCTCTATGCTCACTATCCAAAATAACAAAGTATCGACACGGAGTTTAACTCCACTTTCGACTACGATAATGCAAAGTTACAGCCAAGAGGGCTAAAAGATATTCAATATATGATTATTGGAATAAAAGATGATTTGCATATCACTGATGACTCATCTGTCCCTGACATGAGAGTACACATGTTAAGGGGAAGAATGCTGAGGTAAATTTCCCTCCTCTCATGAGGAAAAAGAGCGGGAATCTCCAGACAAGAGACGGCAGCTTCCCACAAGAGAATTCTCAGGCTGGATCCTTTCCCCACTAGGGCCAGGATGTGTTGAGAATCTTCCCCTTGGGTGTCCTATTTGCACTAGCTATTCTCAGGGATCCTGCAGGTAGTGTGCACATTCTAGTATACTACCCAGACCGGCGATTGTGTCGGCGTGGGTTTATAGCGCTGTGGCAGCGTGGACAGGTACCTTATCAGCAGAGATTGAGACCCTAGTATGCATATAAATATTTTAAGATGCTGTCTTAAGTGATAGATATATAATTATAAAGCATGCCCAAAGGGACATGAGTATACTGGGTCCTAGAGACAAAAGCTATGTCGATTTCTGCTTGACGTGACCTGTAGAATATACATTGGACAGATGATGCCGACTTAAGAGGCATATGGAAGGCTGAGGATTGTGTGGAGAAAGGTTCTCGGGCCTGGTCTCCACAGCTATAGCTGGTAATTCTGATATTTTGCCTTATATTCCTGCACAGCCTAGGAAAGCACGACATTATTAAATGCAGCTTTTCGAATAAAGAAACAAGAAAGTCTGAGGTGCGTCCTTTCTTGTCAGAGCCGGGGGCAGAGGAAAGAAGCTGTACAACACAGCTAGTCCCCAGGAACAGAAGTCCTCCCCGGCCTCTACAAAAATCCACCGCATGTCGCTGGGGCTCCACAGGCGGAGCTAGGCCCGGTGGGTACACGCCTTCGTAAGTTCAGCCACAAGTGGGTTCACTCCCTGTTAGATCCCTGGGCAATAGAAATTGTATCGCAGGGATACAGGCTGGACTGTGAGAAGATGCCCCCTCACCGAGGACCCGGCGGGCTTCCCCCCAAGAGAGGGAGCCAGTGTTAACTGCAATCCGTAAATTGTATCTTCAACAGGTGGTGGTCAAGGGTCCCCTCCTTCAACAAGAGGGTGTTATTATTCGACCATGTTATAACCCCGAAACCAGACGGTTCGGTTAGACCCATATTGAATTAAAATCCCTGAACATATACCTGAAAAGGTTCAGGTTCAAGATGGAATCGCTAAGAGCGGTCATTGCAAGCCTGAAATGAATCGGGACATAAGGGATGCATACCTTCGTGTCCCCATTTATCCACCTCATCAGGCGTACCTCAGAATTGCGGTACGGGATTCTCATTACCAATTTCACCTAGGTAATGGCGGATATGATGGTGCTCCTGCGGAAGCAAGGTGTCACTATTATCACATACTTGGATGATCTCCTCATAAAAGCGAGATCAAGAGAGCAGTTGCTGGACAGCGTATCACCTTCTCTGGAAGTGAAACGGCAACACGACTGGATTCTATATATTCCGAAGTCGCAGTTGGTTCCTACAGCTCATCTGCCTCGCCTAGGCATGATCCTAGACACAGACCAGAAGAGGGTTTATCTCCCGATAGAGAGAGCTCAGGAGCTCATGACACTGGTCAGGAATCCATTGAAAAACAAAACAGGTGAAAGTGCATCACTGCACACGAGTCCTGGGAAGGATGATGGCATCATACGAGGCCATCCCCTTCGGCTGGTTCCATGCAAGGACAATGGAACTTACTGGACAAGTGGTCCGGATCACATCTTCAGATGCATCGGTTAATCACCCTATCCCCCAGGGCCAGGGTGTCTCTCCTGTGGTGGCTGCGGAGTGCTCACCTTCTCGAGGGCCACAGATTCGGCATTCAGAACTGGGTCCTGGTGACCACGGATGCAAGCCTCCGAGGGTGGGGGGCAGTTACACAGGGAAGAAAATTCCAAGGTTTGTGGTCAAGCCAACAGACTTGCCTTCACATCAATATCCTGGAACTAAGGGCCATATACAACGCCCTAAGTCAAGCGGAGTTCCTGCTTCGCGACCAACCGCTTCTGATCCAGTCAGACCACAGGGGCTCATGTAAACCGCCAGGGCGGCACAAGGAGCAGGGTGGCGAGGGTAGAAGCCACCAGAATTCTTAGCTGGGCGGAGAATCAAGTAAGCGCACTGTTAGCAGTGTTCATTCCGGGAGTGGACACGACCTCCACCCGGGAAAGTGGTGACTTCATCAGGAAGTCTTCACGCAGTTTTGCAAATTGATGCAAACTGCCTCAGGTGGACTACATGGCGTCCCACTAGAGATGAGCGCCTGAAATTTTTCGGGTTTTGTGTTTTGGTTTTGGGTTCGGTTCCGCGGCCGTGTTTTGGGTTCGAACGCGTTTTGGCAAAACCTCACCGAATTTTTTTTGTCGGATTCGGGTGTGTTTTGGATTCGGGTGTTTTTTTCAAAAAACACTAAAAAACAGCTTAAATCATAGAATTTGGGGGTCATTTTGATCCCAAAGTATTATTAACCTCAAAAACCATAATTTACACTCATTTTCAGTCTATTCTGAATACCTCACACCTCACAATATTATTTTTAGTCCTAAAATTTGCACCGAGGTCGCTGTGTGAGTAAGATAAGCGACCCTAGTGGCCGACACAAACACCGGGCCCATCTAGGAGTGGCACTGCAGTGTCACGCAGGATGTCCCTTCCAAAAAACCCTCCCCAAACAGCACATGACGCAAAGAAAAAAAGAGGCGCAATGAGGTAGCTGTGTGAGTAAGATTAGCGACCCTAGTGGCCGACACAAACACCGGGCCCATCTAGGAGTGGCACTGCAGTGTCACGCAGGATGGCCCTTCCAAAAAACCCTCCCCAAACAGCACATGACGCAAAGAAAAAAAGAGGTGCAATGAGGTAGCTGTGTGAGTAAGATTAGCGACCCTAGTGGCCGACACAAACACCGGGCCCATCTAGGAGTGGCACTGCAGTGTCACGCAGGATGTCCCTTCCAAAAAACCCTCCCCAAACAGCACATGACGCAAAGAAAAAAAGAGGCGCAATGAGGTAGCTGTGTGAGTAAGATTAGCGACCCTAGTGGCCGATACAAACACCGGGCCCATCTAGGAGTGGCACTGCAGTGTCACGCAGGATGTCCCTTCCAAAAAACCCTCCCCAAACAGCACATGACGCAAAGAAAAAAAGAGGCGCAATGAGGTAGCTGACTGTGTGAGTAAGATTAGCGACCCTAGTGGCCGACACAAACACCGGGCCCATTTAGGAGTGGCACTGCAGTGTCACGCAGGATGTCCCTTCCAAAAAACCCTCCCCAATCAGCACATGATGCAAAGAAAAAGAAAAGAAAAAAGAGGTGCAAGATGGAATTGTCCTTGGGCCCTCCCACCCACCCTTATGTTGTATAAACAAAACAGGACATGCACACTTTAACCAACCCATCATTTCAGTGACAGGGTCTGCCACACGACTGTGACTGATATGACGGGTTGGTTTGGACCCCCCCAAAAAAGAAGCAATTAATCTCTCCTTGCACAAACTGGCTCTACAGAGGCAAGATGTCCACCTCATCATCACCCTCCGATATATCACCGTGTACATCCCCCTCCTCACAGATTATCAATTCGTCCCCACTGGAATCCACCATCTCAGCTCCCTGTGTACTTTGTGGAGGCAATTGCTGCTGGTCACTGTCTCCGCGGAGGAATTGATTATAATTCATTTTAATGAACATCATCTTCTCCACATTTTCTGGATGTAACCTCGTACGCCGATTGCTGACAAGGTGAGCGGCGGCACTAAACACTCTTTCGGAGTACACACTTGTGGGAGGGCAACTTAGGTAGAATAAAGCCAGTTTGTGCAAGGGCCTCCAAATTGCCTCTTTTTCCTGCCAGTATAAGTACGGACTGTGTGACGTGCCTACTTGGATGCGGTCACTCATATAATCCTCCACCATTCTATCAATGTTGAGAGAATCATATGCAGTGACAGTAGACGACATGTCCGTAATCGTTGTCAGGTCCTTCAGTCCGGACCAGATGTCAGCATCAGCAGTCGCTCCAGACTGCCCTGCATCACCGCCAGCGGGTGGGCTCGGAATTCTGAGCCTTTTCCTCGCACCCCCAGTTGCGGGAGAATGTGAAGGAGGAGATGTTGACAGGTCGCGTTCCGCTTGACTTGACAATTTTGTCACCAGCAGGTCTTTCAACCCCAGCAGACTTGTGTCTGCCGGAAAGAGAGATCCAAGGTAGGCTTTAAATCTAGGATCGAGCACGGTGGCCAAAATGTAGTGCTCTGATTTCAACAGATTGACCACCCGTGAATCCTTGTTAAGCGAATTAAGGGCTCCATCCACAAGTCCCACATGCCTAGCGGAATCGCTCCATGTTAGCTCCTCCTTCAATGTCTCCAGCTTCTTCTGCAAAAGCCTGATGAGGGGAATGACCTGACTCAGGCTGGCAGTGTCTGAACTGACTTCACGTGTGGCAAGTTCAAAGGGCATCAGAACCTTGCACAACGTTGAAATCATTCTCCACTGCGCTTGAGACAGGTGCATTCCACCTACTATATCGTGCTCAATTGTATAGGCTTGAATGGCCTTTTGCTGCTCCTCCAACCTCTGAAGCATATAGAGGGTTGAATTCCACCTCGTTACCACTTCTTGCTTCAGATGATGGCAGGGCAGGTTCAGTAGTTTTTGGTGGTGCTCCAGTCTTCTGTACGTGGTGCCTGTACGCCGAAAGTGTCCCGCAATTCTTCTGGCCACCGACAGCATCTCTTGCACGCCCCTGTCGTTTTTTAAATAATTCTGCACCACCAAATTCAAGGTATGTGCAAAACATGGGACGTGCTGGAATTTGCCCATATTTAATGCACACACAATATTGCTGGCGTTGTCCGATGCCACAAATCCACAGGAGAGTCCAATTGGGGTAAGCCATTCCGCGATGATCTTCCTCAGTTGCCGTAAGAGGTTTTCAGCTGTGTGCGTATTCTGGAAAGCGGTGATACAAAGCGTAGCCTGCCTAGGAAAGAGTTGGCGTTTGCGAGATGCTGCTACTGGTGCCGCCGCTGCTGTTCTTGCGGCGGGAGTCCATACATCTACCCAGTGGGCTGTCACAGTCATATAGTCCTGACCCTGCCCTGCTCCACTTGTCCACATGTCCGTGGTTAAGTGGACATTGGGTACAACTGCATTTTTTAGGACACTGGTGAGTCTTTTTCTGACGTCCGTGTACATTCTCGGTATCGCCTGCCTAGAGAAGTGGAACCTAGATGGTATTTGGTAACGGGGGCACACTGCCTCAATAAATTGTCTAGTTCCCTGTGAACTAACGGCGGATACCGGACGCACGTCTAACACCAACATAGTTGTCAAGGCCTCAGTTATCCGCTTTGCAGTAGGATGACTGCTGTGATATTTCATCTTCCTCGCAAAGGACTGTTGAACAGTCAATTGCTTACTGGAAGTAGTACAAGTGGGCTTACGACTTCCCCTCTGGGATGACCATCGACTCCCAGCGGCAACAACAGCAGCGCCAGCAGCAGTAGGCGTTACACGCAAGGATGCATCGGAGGAATCCCAGGCAGGAGAGGACTCGTCAGAATTGCCAGTGACATGGCCTGCAGGACTATTGGCATTCCTGGGGAAGGAGGAAATTGACACTGAGGGAGTTGGTGGGGTGGTTTGCGTGAGCTTGGTTACAAGAGGAAGGGATTTACTGGTCAGTGGACTGCTTCCGCTGTCACCCAAAGTTTTTGAACTTGTCACTGACTTATTATGAATGCGCTGCAGGTGACGTATAAGGGAGGATGTTCCGAGGTGGTTAACGTCCTTACCCCTACTTATTACAGCTTGACAAAGGGAACACACGGCTTGACACCTGTTGTCCGCATTTCTGGTGAAATACCTCCACACCGAAGAGCTGATTTTTTTGGTATTTGCACCTGGCATGTCAACGGCCATATTCCTCCCATGGACAACAGGTGTCTCCCCGGGTGCCTGACTTAAACAAACCACCTCACCATCAGAATCCTCCTGGTCAATTTCCTCCCCAGCGCCAGCAACACCCATATCCTCCTCATCCTGGTGTACTTCAACACTGACATCTTCAATCTGACTATCAGGAACTGGACTGCGGGTGCTCCTTCCAGCACTTGCAGGGGGCGTGCAAATGGTGGAAGGCGCATGCTCTTCACGTCCAGTGTTGGGAAGGTCAGGCATCGCAACCGACACAATTGGACTCTCCTTGTGGATTTGGGATTTCGAAGAATGCACAGTTCTTTGCTGTGCTGCTTTTGCCAGCTTGAGTATTTTCATTTTTCTAGCGAGAGGCTGAGTGCTTCCATCCTCATGTGAAGCTGAACCACTAGCCATGAACATAGGCCAGGGCCTCAGCCGTTCCTTGCCACTCCGTGTCGTAAATGGCATATTGGCAAGTTTACGCTTCTCCTCCGACAATTTTATTTTAGGTTTTGGAGTCCTTTTTTTTCTGATATTTGGTGTTTTGGATTTGACATGCTCTGTACTATGACATTAGGCATCGGCCTTGGCAGACGACGTTGCTGGCATTTCATCATCTCGGCCATGACTAGTGGCAGCAGCTTCAGCACGAGGTGGAAGTGGATCTTGATCTTTCCCTAATTTTGGAACCTCAACATTTTTGTTCTCCATATTTTAATAGGCACAACTAAAAGGCACCTCAGGTAAACAATGGAGATGGATACTAGTATACAATTATGGACTGCCTGCCGAGTGCAGACACAGAGGTAGCCACAGCCGTGAACTAACGTACTGTACTGTGTCTGCTGCTAATATAGACTGGTTGATAAAGAGATAGTATACTCGTAACTAGTATGTATGTATAAAGAAAGAAAGAAAAACCACGGTTAGGTGGTATATACAATTATGGACGGGCTGCCGAGTGCCGACACAGAGGTAGCCACAGCCGTGAACTACCGCACTGTACTGTGTCTGCTGCTAATATATAGACTGGTTGATAAAGAGATAGTATACTCGTAACTAGTATGTATGTATAAAGAAAGAAAAAAAAACCACGGTTAGGTGGTATATACAATTATGGACGGGCTGCCGAGTGCCGACACAGAGGTAGCCACAGCCGTGAACTACCGCACTGTACTGTGTCTGCTGCTAATATAGACTGGTTGATAAAGAGATAGTATACTCGTAACTAGTATGTATGTATAAAGAAAGAAAAAAAAACCACGGTTAGGTGGTATATACAATTATGGACGGGCTGCCGAGTGCCGACACAGAGGTAGCCACAGCCATGAACTACCGCACTGTACTGTGTCTGCTGCTAATATATAGACTGGTTGATAAAGAGATAGTATACTCGTAACTAGTATGTATGTATAAAGAAAGAAAAAAAAACCACGGTTAGGTGGTATATACAATTATGGACGGGCTGCCGAGTGCCGACACAGAGGTAGCCACAGCCGTGAACTACCGCACTGTACTGTGTCTGCTGCTAATATATAGACTGGTTGATAAAGAGATAGTATACTCGTAACTAGTATGTATGTATAAAGAAAGAAAAAAAAACCACGGTTAGGTGGTATATACAATTATGGACGGGCTGCCGAGTGCCGACACAGAGGTAGCCACAGCCGTGAACTACCGCACTGTACTGTGTCTGCTGCTAATATAGACTGGTTGATAAAGAGATAGTATACTCGTAACTAGTATGTATGTATAAAGAAAGAAAAAAAAACCACGGTTAGGTGGTATATACAATTATGGACGGGCTGCCGAGTGCCGACACAGGGGTAGCCACAGCCGTGAACTACCGCACTGTACTGTGTCTGCTGCTAATATAGACTGGTTGATAAAGAGATAGTATACTCGTAACTAGTATGTATGTATAAAGAAAGAAAAAAAAACCACGGTTAGGTGGTATATACAATTATGGACGGGCTGCCGAGTGCCGACACAGAGGTAGCCACAGCCGTGAACTACCGCACTGTACTGTGTCTGCTGCTAATATATAGACTGGTTGATAAAGAGATAGTATACTCGTAACTAGTATGTATGTATAAAGAAAGAAAAAAAAACCACGGTTAGGTGGTATATACAATTATGGACGGGCTGCCGAGTGCCGACACAGAGGTAGCCACAGCCGTGAACTACCGCACTGTACTGTGTCTGCTGCTAATATATAGACTGGTTGATAAAGAGATAGTATACTCGTAACTAGTATGTATGTATAAAGAAAGAAAGAAAAACCACGGTTAGGTGGTATATACAATTATGGACGGGCTGCCGAGTGCCGACACAGAGGTAGCCACAGCCGTGAACTACCGCACTGTACTGTGTCTGCTGCTAATATAGACTGGTTGATAAAGAGATAGTATACTCGTAACTAGTATGTATGTATAAAGAAAGAAAAAAAAAACCACGGTTAGGTGGTATATACAATTATGGACGGGCTGCCGAGTGCCGACACAGAGGTAGCCACAGCCGTGAACTACCGCACTGTACTGTGTCTGCTGCTAATATAGACTGGTTGATAAAGAGATAGTATACTCGTAACTAGTATGTATGTATAAAGAAAGAAAAAAAAACCACGGTTAGGTGGTATATACAATTATGGACGGGCTGCCGAGTGCCGACACAGAGGTAGCCACAGCCGTGAACTACCGCACTGTACTGTGTCTGCTGCTAATATAGACTGGTTGATAAAGAGATAGTATACTCGTAACTAGTATGACTATAAAGAAAGAAAAAAAAACCACGGTTAGGTGGTATATACAATTATGGACGGGCTGCCGAGTGCCGACACAGAGGTAGCCACAGCCGTGAACTACCGCACTGTACTGTGTCTGCTGCTAATATAGACTGGTTGATAAAGAGATAGTATACTACTAATATTATATATACTGGTGGTCAGGTCACTGGTCACTAGTCACACTGGCAGTGGCACTCCTGCAGCAAAAGTGTGCACTGTTTAATTTTAATATAATATTATGTACTCCTGGCTCCTGCTATAACCTATAACTGGCACTGCAGTGCTCCCCAGTCTCCCCCACAATTATAAGCTGTGTGAGCTGAGCACAGTCAGATATATATATACATTGATGCAGCACACTGGGCTGAGCAGTGCACACAGATATGGTATGTGACTGAGTCACTGTGTGTATCGTTTTTTTCAGGCAGAGAACGGATATATTAAATAAAACAAACAACTGCACTGTCTGGTGGTCACTGTGGTCGTCAGTCACTAAACTCTGCACTCTCTTCTACAGTATCACAGCCTCAGGTCAATCTCTCTCTCTCTCTCTCAACCCTAATCTAAATGGAGAGGACGCCAGCCACGTCCTCTCCCTATCAATCTCAATGCACGTGTGAAAATGGCGGCGACGCGCGGCTCCTTATATAGAATCCGAGTCTCGCGAGAATCCGACAGCGTCATGATGACGTTCGGGCGCGCTCGGGTTAACCGAGCAAGGCGGGAGGATCCGAGTCTGCTCGGACCCGTGAAAAAAACATGAAGTTCGTGCGGGTTCGGATTCAGAGAAACCGAACCCGCTCATCTCTACGTCCCACCTCAATAAAAAGAGAAAAAAGGTTTTACGCTGGGTCAAGGGACTCTCAGGCGATAGCTGTGGTCGCACTAGTAACACCGTGGGTGTTCCAGTCGGTCTATATACTCCCTCCTCTTCCTCTCAGACCCAAGGGCTGAGAATTGTAATAAACGGAGGAGTGTGAACAATATTCTTTGCTCCGGATTGGCCAAGAAGGACTCGGTACCCGGAACTGCAAGAAATGCTCTCAGAGGAACCATGGCCTCTGCCTCTCAGTCAGGACATGTTGCAACAGGGACCCTGTCTGATCCAAGACTTACCGCGGCTGCGTTGGACGGCATGGTGGTTGAACGCCGGATCCTAGCGGAAAAGGGCATTCCGGATGCAGTTATTCCTACGCTGATAAAGGCTAGGAAAGACGTGACAGCAAGACTTTTTCACTGTATATGGTGAAAATAGGTGGCTTGGTGTGTAGCCAAGAAGGGCCTACAGAGGAATTCCAGGGGGGGTCGATTCCTGCACTTCCTACAGTCAGGAGTGACTATGGGCCTAAAATTAGGATCCATAAAGGCCAAGATTTCGGCCCTATCCCTTTTTCTCTCAAAAAGAACTGGCTTCACTGCCTGAAGTTCGGACGTTGTTACAGGGGTGCTGCATATTCAGCCCCTTTTGTGCCTCCAGTGGCACCTTGGGATCTTAACGTGTGTTGGATTCCTAAAATCCCACTGGTTTGAGCCACTTAGGACCGTGGAGCTAAAATATCTCACGTGGAAAGTGGTCATGCTTTTGGCCTTAGCTTGGACTAGGCGTGTGTCAGAATTGGCGGTTTTGTCATGTAAAAGCCCATATCTGATCTTCCATATGGAAAGGGCAGAATTGAGGACTCGTCCCCAATTTCTCCCTAAGGTGGTATCATCGTTTCTTTTGAACCAACCTATTGTGGTGCCTGCGGCTACTAGGGACTTGGAGGATTCCAAGTTGCTGGACGTAGTCCGGGCCCTGAAACTTTATGTTTCCAGGACGGCTAGAGTCAGAAAGACTGACTCGCTATTTATCCTGCATGCACCCAACAAGCTGGGTGCTCCTGCTTAAAAGCAGACTATTGCTCGCTGGATCTGTAGCACGATTCAGCTTGCACATTCTGCGGCTGGACTGCCGCATCCTAAATCAGTAAAAGCCCATTCCACGAGGAAGGGGGCTCTTCTTGGGCGGCTGCCCGAGGGGTCTCGGCTTTACAACTTTGCCGAGCTGCTACTTGGTCGGGTTCAAACACTTTTGCAAAATTCTACAAGTTTGATACCCTGGCTGAGGAGGACCTTGAGTTTGCTCATTCGGTGCTGCAGAGTCATCCGCACTCTCCCGCCCGTTTGGGAGCTTTGGTATAATCCCCATGGTCCTTACGGAGTACCCAGCATCCACTAGGACGTCAGAGAAAATAAGAATTTACTCACCGGTAATTCTATTTCTCGTAGTCCGTAGTGGATGCTGGGAGCCCGTCCCAAGTGCGGACTCTCTGCAATACATGTATATAGTTATTGCTTAACTAAAGGGTTATTGTATGAGCCATCTGTTGAAAGAGGCTCAGTTATTGTTCATACTGTTAACTGGGTATAGTTATCACGAGTTGTACGGTGTGATTGGTGTGGCTGGTATGAGTCTTACCCTGGATTCCAAATCCTTTTCTAGTAATGTCAGCTCTTCCGGGCACAGTTTCCCTAACTGAGGTCTGGAGGAGGGGCATAGAGGGAGGAGCCAGTGCACACCAGATATAGTACCTAATCTTTCTTTTAAGAGTGCCCAGTCTCCTGCGGAGCCCGTCTATACCCCCATGATCCTTACGGAGTACCCAGCATCCACTACGGACTACGAGAAATAGAATTACCGGTGAGCAAATTCTTATTTTTTTCCAAACACTCCCTGTAAATGCTCAGTTGCCCACAAATGGCCTCTTCCTGTCAATCACCTTGCAAACGCCCCTGCGATCAGATTTTTTGCACCATCCCGTCACTGACCGGCGATGCCCATTGTTGTCCAACACACGTGCGCATTGCGGTGCATCTACATGCACAGTTAGGACCTGATTGTCCACTGTGCAAAAACGCACAGCAGCGATCAGATCTGGATTACCCCCTATATCGTTTGCCCTGGAGTCAAGGTAAAACACTAGGTGATATCGCTCATGGGCCCTCATTCCGAGTTGTTCGCTCGCTAGCTGCTTTTAGCAGCCTTGCAAACGCTAAGCCGCCGCCCTCTGGGAGTGTATCTTAGCTTAGCAGAAGTGCGAACGAAAGGATCGCAGAGCGGCTACAAAAAAAGATTGTGCAGTTTCTGAGCAGCTCCAGACCTACTCCTACCCTGCGATCACTTCAGACTATTTAGTTCCTGTTTTGACCTCCCTGCGTTTCCCCCGGCATGCCTGCGTTTGTATCTGACACGCCTGTGTTTTTCCACACACTCCCAGAAAATGGTCAGTTACCTCCCAGAAACGCCCTCTTCATGTCAATCACTCTGCGGCGAGCAGTGCGACTGAAAAGCGTCGCTAGACCTTGTGTGAAACTACTTTGGCTCTTGTGAAAGTACGTCGCGCGTGCACATTGCGCCGCATACGCATGCGCAGAGGTGCCTTTTTTTGCCTGATCGCTGCGCAGTGACCGAATACAGCTAGCGAACAACTCGGAATGACCAGCATGGAGCGTATCGCCTAGTACTGCCACTGTATATACACTGCTCAAAAAAATAAAGGGAACACTAAAATAACACACCCTAGATCTGAATGAATGAAATATTCTTATTAAATACTTTGTTCTTTACATAGTTGAATGTGCTGACAACAAAATCACACAAAAATTATCAATGGAAATCAAATTTATTAACCCATGGAGATCTGGATTTGGAGTCACCCTCAAAATTAAAGTGGAAAAACACACTACAGGCTGATCCAACTTTGATGTAATGTCCTTAAAACAAGTCAAAATGAGGTTCAGTAGTGTGTGTGGCCTCCACGTGCCTGTATGACCTCCCTACAACGCCTGGGCATGCTCCTGATGAGGTGGCGGATGGTCTCCTGAGGGATCTCCTCCCAGACCTGGACTAAAGCATCCGCCAATTCCTGGACAGTCTGTGGTGCAACGTAGTGTTGGTGGATGCAGCGAGACATGATGTCCCAGATGTGCTCAATTGGATTCAGGTCTGGGGAACGGGCGGGTCAGTCCATAGCATCAATGCCTTCGTCTTGCAGGAACTGCTGACACACTCCAGCCACATGAGGTCTAGCATTGTCTTGCATTAGGAGGAACCCAAGGCCAACCGCACCAGCATATGGTCTCACAAGGGGTCTGAGGATCTCATGTCGGTACCTAATGGCAGTCAGGCTACCTCTGGCGAGCACATGGAGGGCTGTGCGGCCCCCCAAAGAAATGCTACCCCACACCATTACTGACCCACTGCCAAACCGGTCATGCTGGAGGATGTTGCTGGCAGCAGAACGTTCTCCTTGGCATCTCCAGACTCTGTCACGTCTGTCACATGTGCTCAGTGAAAACCTGCTTTCATCTGTGAAGAGCACAGGGTGCCAGTGGCGAATTTGCCAATCTTGGTGTTCTCTGGCAAATGCCAAACGTCCTGCACGGTGTTGGGCTGTAAGCACAACCCCCACCTGTGGACGTCGGGCCCTCATACCACCCTCATGGAGTCTGTTTCTGATCGTTTGAGTAGACACATGCACATTTGTGGCTTGCTGGAGGTCATTTTGCAGGGCTCTGGCAGTGCTCCTCCTGTTCCTCCTTGCACAAAGGCGTAGGTAGCGGTCCTGCTGATGGGTTGTTGCCCTCCTACGGCCTCCTCCACGTCTCCTGATGTACTGGCCTGTCTCCTGGTAGCGCCTCCATGCTCTGGACACTACGCTGACAGACACAGCAAACCTTCTTTCCACAGCTCACATTGATGTGCCATCGTGGATGAGCCTTACTACCTGAGCCACTTGTATGGGTTGTAGGGAGGTCATACAGGCACGTGGAGGCCACACACACTACTGGGCCTCATGTTGACTTGTTTTAAGGACATTACATCAAAGTTGGATCAGCCTTTAGTGTGTTTTTCCACTTTAATTTTGAGGGTGACTCCAAATCCAGACCTCCATGGGTTAATAAATTTGATTTCCATTTATAATTTTTGTGTGATTTTGTTGTCAGCACATTCAACTATGCAGAGAACAAAGTATTTAATAAGAATATTTCATTCATTCAGATCTAGGATGTGTTATTTTAGTGATCCCTTTATTTTTATGAGCAGTGTATATTATTTGTGGAACAGATACAGGCCAGCACACAGACACTGTGAAAGCTGTATAATTTGTATGTGGTCAAGGGCAGTAGCAAATACACAGTGATCAAGACAATTGTTTGCAAGTGCACCACTGGCGCAGATAGTGCTTTCTTTATTGCTCATGTATATATTATAAGGTTTTTGTGCATATTTAAGCATTTATTATTTTTTGCACACAAGATGAAGGTTTATATCTGCTGCAGGTTTGTTACACAAGTATTTCAAGAGAAATTAAAGTTTGAAAGCAAAAACCTATTTTGCAGTATTTAGCGTAACTGGTGCAAATCTTACTGGTGCTAACCTACCTTGCTTTTTAGTTGCAGATTTGCATATCCATGCACTTGCAGCCTATTTTAATAAGAGTAAGAGTAAAGGGGGCTCTACCTGGAGTATTGTGTAAAAGGGGGTTCTGTCTGGAGTAATGTGTGAAAGGAGGCTCTGCCAAGAGCAATGTGTAAAAGGGAGCTCTGACTGGCGTAATGTGTAAAAGGGGGCTCTGCCTGGAGTAATGTATATAAGTGGCACTACTGTGTTGCGTAATTTGAATAATGGAAACTACTGTGTGGGCTAATATGAATTGGCATTATTTCTCTTACATCCTAGTGGATACTGGGGTCCATTTAGTACCATGGGGTATAGACAGGTCCATTAGGAGCCTTGGGCACTTTAAGAATTTGATAGTGTGCGCTGGCTCCTCCCTCTATGCCCCTCCTACCAGACTCAGTTTAGAAAATGTGCCCAGAGGAGCCGGTCATGCTTAGGGAAGCTCCTGAAGAGTTTTCTGCATTTATTTTCTATTTGTTATCTTCAGGCAGGTCTGGTTGGCACCAGTCTGCCTGCTTCATGGGACCTGGGTGGGGGGGGGGGGGCGTTCCCCGCTGACGGGACATTGAGCTCCTGGGGGAACCATTCGCAAGCCCCACCACGGCGAGCGTACATTCCCATAGCACGCTGCCACCCCTAACAGAGCCAGAAGAAAGAAGAGAGGTGAGTGTTATGCCAGCGTCCCGGTTAGCGGGTCGCCAGCTATTATGGCAGTATGAGGGTACGGAGCACAGTGCTGGGGAGCAGGCTGCGTCTCCAGGCTCAGATCAGCACAGGTTGCACCGCTATGAGGGGCGAGTGGAGTCATCCTATACAGTACCCACACTGGCAAATACGCTTACAGAGGCTATGTCCCACTGTTTAAGCAACCAAAAATACCTCGGCCAGTTTAAAATAAAACCGGGAAGACCGCACGCCATTACGGGGGTGGGGCTTCACTATGAGCGGCTCCAGCTGCTCACCAGCGCCATTTTCCCTCTGCAGTTCTACACAGACAGACTGGCAGGGAAGCAAAGCTTCTCCATAAGGACTCCAGCTTACCTCAGCGGTACCAGAGGGTCATAGTAAGGGGAAAGCGTTATTAGACTACTAAGCCCCTATCAGGGTACTTAGTCTACGACTCAGCTAAGCTTGGCATTAGCACTAAGGGCGTGGTGTGGCTGGCTCCTATATACTCTGTCTCCCCCTGGGAGGGCTCTGTGTGGGTTAACTGTGTTTTAACCTTTCCTGTGTGTGTGCTTCACATTTACAATGTCAGGCAAGGAGTGTGTTTCATGCACGGCAGAGTGTCTTTCTTGTTTAGGGGAATCACTACAGTGTACTCAGGATAGTACACATTCTCAGGCCAGCATGGTTGGATTCCCTTAAAGGTATGATCTCAAATATTTCGAATAAATTATCCCATAATGAAAGAGAGACGCAATACTTAAGGCAGTCTGTGGATGACCTGATGAATAGAGATTCAGTTCCCATACCGGTGTCTCAGACCCCTTCCATTTGTCCGCAAAAGCGTACACTGGCCCAGATCCTGCAGGCTGACACTGATGATGACGTATCAGACGCGGAGGAGGGTGAGGTGGACTCAGGAAGGGGGCATGCTGCTCTGTCACAAGGAATACAGGCCCTGATAGAAGCTATTAGAGACGTCCTGCACATTCCTGATACGGTGACAGAGGAGGATGAGGAATCTTATTTTAATGTAAAAAATAAATCCTCTGCTACTTTTCCTGCATGAAAAGAGTTGAATTCCCTATTTGAAGAGACTTGGGTTAATCCTGATAAGAAATTTCAGATCCCTAAAAGCTTACTCACATACTTCCCTTTTCCTCAGGATGATAGCAAGAAATGGGAAAATCCACCGATTGTTGATGCATTGGTATCTAGGTTATCACATAAGATAATCTTACCTGTCCCTGGGGCAGCCTCCTTAAGGACACGGCTAACCGCAAGATAGAGACCACTCTCAAATCTGTATATACAGCTGCTGGGGTGGCCCAAAGATCCACTATTGCTTGTGCATGGATCACTATGGCCATTGCAAAATGGTCAGGTAACCTAATTGAGTGATTAGATTCCTTATCCAGGGGGGAGGTAGTTTTACTCCTACAGCATATACAGGACTCTGTAATTTTATGGTGGAGGCCATTAAAGAAATAGGCTTGCTCAACGCATGCACCACTGCCATGGCAGTGTCAGCACGCAGGGGCTTATGGCTACGCCAGTGGACTGCAGATTGCAGTTTCCAGGAAGGGCGTGGAAAGCCTACCATTCACAGGTGAGGCCCTATTTGGAGATGAACTGGATACGTGGATATCCAAGGCTACGGCGGGTAAGTCTACATATCTTCCTTCCGCAGCCCCTCCCCCCCCCCCCCCCCACAAGTTAGGAAGACCTACTAAGCTCCAACTTTGCAGTCCTTTCGGACAGTCAAATTTAAAAATAAAACCAGAGGTTCTTCTACAGCCTCCAGAGGCAATAGAGGTAAACCCAGAAAACCAGCAACTGCAGGTTCACAGCAACAAAACTCAGGTTCTGTTTCCTCAAAGCCTTCAGCATGATGGTGGACCGCACTGCTTGGAAGACAGGCAGGTGGGAGCCCGTTTAAGAGATTTCAGTCACATATGGGCAACATCATGCCAGGATCCCTGGGTCAAAGATCTTATCACCCAGGGGTACAGGCTGGAGCTTCAGGAACTCCCACCTCATAGATTCTTCAAATCAGACTTACCAGCTTTTCAGGAAGCAAGTATGACGTTACAGGAAGCAATTCAAAAACTGGTACAGACTCAGCTCATTGTTCCAGTTCCACCTCATCTGCGCAGCAAAGGTTATTATTCCAACCTGTTTGTGGTACCGAAGCCGGACGGTGCAGTAAGACCCATTTTAAACCTCAGGTCACTGAACCCGTATTTATGGGTGTTCAAATTCAAGATGGAGTCTCTAAGAGCGGTGATCTCAGGTCTGGAGGAGGGGGAATTCTTGGTGTCTCTAGATATCAAGGATGCGTACCTTCATATTCCAATCTGGGCACCTCATCAGGCTTATCTAAGGTTTGCATTACAGGACTGTAACTACGAGTTCCAGGCCCTGCCATTTGGCCTCTCCACGGCACAGAGGGTGTTCACCAAGGATGATGTTTCTCCTCCGCAAACAGGGAGTGAACATAATTCCGTACCTGGATGATCTGCTGATAAAGGCACAATCCAAGGAGAGGTTGTTGGACAACATTGCCCTCTCAGCTCGTCTACTCCGGGATCACGGGTGGATTCTGAACCTTCCAAAATCTCACCTGGAACCAACACGGAGGCTTCCGTTCCTGGGGATTATACTAGATACAGAGGCACAGAAGATAGTTCTTCCATTGGAAAAGGCTTTGGTAATCCAGTCAATCCAGTTGATTGTGCGGGATGTTCTGAAACCAACCCGGATATCGGTGCATCTATGCATTCGCCTTCTTGGGAAGATGGTAGCCGCTTACGAGGCACTGCAGTACGGAAGGTTTCACACAACGCCCTTCCAGCTGGATCTGTTGGACAAATGATCCAGATCACATCTCCACATGCACCAGAAGATACGTCTGTCGCCAAGAGCCAGGATTTCTCTTCTGTGCTGGCTTCAGACTTCTCACCTGACAGAGGGACGAAGGTTCGGGATTCAAAATTGGATTCTGCTAACCACAGACGCAAGCCTCAGAGGTTGGGGAGCAGTCACCCAAGGGGAACAGTTCCAAGGAAAATGGTCAAGTCAGGAAATCATTCTCCCAATCAACATTCTGGAACTAAGGGCCATATACAACGCCCTTCTACAGGCATCACATCTTCAAGATCAAGCCATTCCGGTTCAGTCGGACAATGTGATGGCAGTAACGTACATAAGCCAACAGGGCGGAACAAAGAGCAGAGCAGCAGTGTCAGAGGTAACAAGGATTCTCCTCTGGGCAGAAAGACACGCTGTGGCATTGTCGGCAATCTTCATTCCAGGAGTGGACAACAGGGAAGCAGACTTCCTCAGCAGACACGACCTCCACCCAGAGTGGGCCTTCACCCGGAGGTGCTCGGGTGCTTGACACGTCGGTGGGGGGTTCCTAAAATCGACAATCTTTGATGGAGAAGATCCCAACAAGGGTCCGATAAGTATACTTACCTTCCCCACCAATCCCCCTAAAAACAGTGCACGTGAAAGATATCCATGGTGATGTTTGCGCAAGTCATCTGTCAGCCGTCCATCATGTAAGACCTGTCCTGTTTCTTATAGTCTGCCGAAATGTTAAGTATTCCTTGCTATAGTAGGTTGTGCTGCAGTATTGCCGCCATAGTAACTATGGAAGCAGTTGCGGCAAGATAACATCTGCCAATTTATGCTGAAGGCTTTTCTTTCATATGCTTTTTAAAACATATTAGGAACAAAATATATGTTGTAGCTCATTGCACTTAATGTTAATGTCACTTTTCTTATCTTCATGCAGTTACTCCTAGTTCCTTTGCCATGGTGAATAAGATTCAGATTACAAAATGTAGGAGTCTGTTGGACGCAGACAGTTCTGTCAAAAATAATGCCTGCTTTTGCATATACAGTGTATGAACACTATATACCTCCTATCCTGAGTAGGTGCTGCACGCATCTTCCACTGGTGCATGAAACACGTTTTAACAGCAGAGCAGCGGCAAATGAGACATACAGTGCCTCCCAGCTGCTGGGCTGATCGGGATAATGTAGTGCTGGTCTTGTCGGCAGGGCAAATTGTGACTATTCAGCTGATATCAAGACTGTTACTGTAGGAGGTATGGTGCGTGCAAAATGGACAAGTGATTATTTCCAAGTAGGGCACCCTTGTGGTGAGTTGACATTCCCCCTCCATAAAATGTCCATGCTCTGTGTTATGTTGCAGGCTCACACAATGTTGACCGGTATGGAACACTGTAATTTAGGATGGAGCTAGACAGGGCCGATACTAGGGTGTTCGGTGCCCCCCTGCAAACGATAAATTTGCGCTCTCCCATATCTTCAAAAGGGACAGCGTGCTGCAAAAAGGGGTGTGGTCTCACAAGGAAGGGGCGTGTCTGCACAATTGCACCTCCATTTCAAATTACGCCACACAGTAGCACAATCTTATTCACATTACCCTGCGCATAGTAGTGCTGTTTATACACATAATGTCCCCAGTAGTGGCACCGGTTATACACATAATAGCCCCTGTGGTAGCGCCGGTTATACACATAATAGCCCCTGTGGTAGCGCCGGTTATACACATAATAGCCCCTGTGGTAGCGCCGGTTATACACATAATAGCCCCTGCGGTAGCACCAGTTATACACATAATAGCCCCTGTAGTAGCACCGGTTATATATAATGCCCTCAGAAGTGTCATTTATAAAAATTATGCCTCCCCCCCTCCCACCAGTGGTGCAAGTAGAAAAAATTTCTTAGTTGTACTGTGTGCACACGCCGAAGGCGTGCGTGCCAAAAATAGGTGTGGCCAAATGCCACATGGGGCGTGGCCAATGAAAATGGGGGCATGATACACATATGGGGGGGCCAGATACACATATGACCCCAATAGTGCCAGATACACATATGCCCCCACCGTGCCAGATACAGTATGCTCCTACAGTGCATGATATACCCCCACAGTGCCAGATACACGAATGCCCCACAGTGCCAGGTACACAAATGCCCCACAGTGCCAGATACACAAATGCCCCACGGTACCAGATACACAAATGCCCCAGCAGTGCCATATATGCCCCCAAAGTGCCAGATACGTCCCCACTGTGCCAGATACACATATGCCCCCAGTGCCAGATACACAAATGCTCCACAGTGCCAGATACACAAATGTTCCACAGTGCCATATACACAATGCCCCACAGTGCCAGATACACAGTGCCCCACAGTGCCAGATACACAGTGCCCCATAGTACCAGATACACAGCACCCTACACTGCCTTCCACACACACACATGCACATAGATACACACACACATATACATACACACACACACACACACACACACACTGTAGATACACATACACAGAGAGATACACACACACATACAGATACACACTTTCTCACTCATGCTACTTCAACATACCATCTGGCTGGCTCAACTTGTAGCAGTTTCTGTCCTTTTCAGACTGGTCCCATGTAGCTCCGCCCCTCGGTGCCATTTAGCTCTGACCCCTTTTTGGCTAGAGCCCAGGACACTGACGTACACTGCAGGGGTGTAGGGGGAAGCTTCAAGCTGCCGGCGCCGCTGCCTGTCAAATTGTGTGACAGGCACAGCAGCAGGGGGCCCAGGCGCAGCAGCGGGTATGCAGAGCAGGGAGAGCGCCTCTCCAGACAGGTGCCTACCTGCTTTGCATCCCTTTGCTGAGCGGGTAGCGCCGGGCCTGGAGCTAGAGTATACTCCTTTACTCGCAAATATTACATGTCCTCCCCACTCCAAATTGCTCTGTAAGGTTTTGCCAAGGTTTAGAATTGCACTTCCTAACTGGATTTAATAATAATTTGTCCCCAACTTATTATTTAAATAATTTTGGTAGCTTGTATTTAATTTTTAAATAACTGATAATTATCTGGCATATATTTTGCCCTTATTCTGCCAATTTGAAGCATACAGCAAACTAAAATAATTCATGAAACATAGAACATTGGCCCTCATTCCGAGTTGTTCGCTCGCTGCTAATTTTAGCAGAATTGCTAATAGGCTAAAATCCGGCAGTTCTGCGCATGCGTATGCATCTCAGGGCACACGCGCTAAGCAAATTTACACAAAACTATGCTATTTTACAGGCGAACAAAGCTTTTCAATCGCTCTGCTGATTGACAGAAAGTGGGAGTTTCTGTGCGGAAACTGGCCGTTTTCAGGGAGTGTGATAAAAAACGCAGGCGTGCCAGGTAAAAACGCAGGAGTGTCTGGAGAAACGGAGGAGTGGCTGTTCGGACGCTGGGCGTGTTTGTGACGTCAAACCAGGAGCTAAACGGACTGAGGTGATAGCAATCTAGGAGTAGGTCTGGAGCTACTCAGAAACTGCAAGGAAATTGCTTTCTTTAGCAATTCTGCTAATGGGGGTCATTCCGAGTTGTTCGCTCACAAGCTGCTTTTAGCAGCTTTGCACACGCTAAGCCGCTGCCTACTGGGAGTGAATCTTAGCATTTTAAAATTGCGAACGATAGATTAGCAGAATTGCGAATAGACACTTCTTAGCAGTTTCTGAGTAGCTCCAGACTTACTCGGCATCTGCGATCAGTTCAGTGCTTGTCGTTCCTGGTTTGACGTCACAAACACACCCAGCGTTCGCCCAGACACTCCTCCGTTTCTCCAGCCACTCCCGCGTTTTTCCCAGAAACGGTAGCGTTTTTTCGCACACACCCATAAAACGGCCAGTTTCCGCCCAGAAACACCCACTTCCTGTCAATCACACAACGATCACCAGAACGAAGAAAAAACCTCGTAATGCCGTGAGTAAAATACCTAACTGCATAGCAAATTTACTTGGCGCAGTCGCACTGCGGACATTGCGCATGCGCATTAGCGACTAATCGCTCCGTTGCGAGAAAAAAATAACGAGCGAACAACTCGGAATGACCCCCAATATTAGCAGAATTGCTAATCTTTCGTTAGCAATTGCTAATCTTTCATTAGCAATTCTGCTATGCTAAAATACACTCCCAGAGGGCGGCGGCTTTGTGTTTGCATTTCTGCTAAAAGTAGCTAGCGAGCGAACAACTCAGAATGAGGGCCATTAGTGTTTACGTTCTCTGCTGTCAGGTTTAGTGACTTTGATGAATAGACCCTATAACACTAAGTTCATGAAATAAACCAGGCCTAGGCCAGTAAATAATGAGTGCTGTGTGTAACAGTAGTAGAACTGTAGTTTTATTTTATTGAACTGCGGTCAGTAATACTTCTACAAATAATACATCCAGTTTATAGTACCTTAGGTGAGTGTATGTACAATATATATATATATATATATATATATATATATAATAGTAGAAAAATACTGCCGCACTCACCGGCCTTCTTATCCCAGAAATGTTGACAAGCATTGGAATGTCACACTGACTATGTGAACCAGTGCTCTGGATTAAGAAGGCCTGTGAGTGCCGCAGTATTTTTCTACTATTTACCTGCAACTTTCCGAAGGTATCTAGGCACGTGTAATGTGGACATTGGGAGTACCGGTCATCATCTTATATATATATATATATATGTATATATATATGTATATATATATATATATATATATATGAAATAATAATAGAATTCCTTAATCGCTCTTATTGTAAGTCTACTGTTCTATTGCTTATTTTATATCAGTTAGTTTATTCTATATCAGTTAGTTTAACACTATTTCTTTAATAGGCAGGCTTCAACACAGAGAAAGGATCCCTTGTCGACAGAGATCAACATAGAAACAGATATACAAATGATATCTCTGTGGAGCGCACTTCTTTAACGTATTAGGCAATTATTTGTCTAATGATAATACTTTTTCTGAATATATATATATATATATATATATATATATAGATAAAGAGAGGATGACTTTACACATTTAGACACCCATATTTAAAATAAACACATATTTTTATTGTTAAGACAATGTAGTTCAAAATCACATTTGCAATAAAAATTATAATTGTTTCCTTGCAAAGTAATATTGATCATTAGCAATACAACTGTTTGTTCAGTTTATACATTTAAAATTAGTAATAAAGATGCTTTCAACCAACGCGTTTCGTCTTATAGCGACTTCTTCAGGTGTGTTTCTAAACAACATTTTTTTCTCTTATTGAAAATGCTCTCAAAATTTGAGGAGATGTTTCCTTCTTAAGAGGTTATAGAAAGTGATCTTTTGATCAAACCAATTATTATACTAGATATAAATCTGGATTAAATTTGGAAGATTTGGCATTTAGATAAGGTAATTTCCACAGTAATTTCCCCAATGTCTTTCCTTGTGGAGCCCAGTGTACCTCGCAGAAAGAGATTTAACAAAGGTAAGTTCTTACCATAAATCTCGTTTTGTCTCTCCCGGGTATTGGAGAATTGTGTGCTTAAGCACAAGGCCACCCTCCTTTCTGCTAAAAATACCATTGCATTACTACACACATACAAGTCACAGAAATATACCTCCCAATATTCCAGGCTTTCAGAAGGTTGGAACAGTCCCCCAGAATTGGAACTGGCCTTGCTAAATTGCGACCGCTAGGAAGTGCCACTTTTGTAAGCATCTATCATAATAGTTCATAAGAAAATATGGTCAATGGTGATGATTTCATTCAGGATTAATACCATTTATGTCAAATAAATATGCCTACTCCAGGAATGAAACTCCATAGCCCCAAGTCCCACTTGACAGCAGATTAGCAGAGAACAATACTTTTTCTTTTGAATTATGACTCCATAACAGATGGGTTCAATTTACATTTTAGCTTAATACCTTTGTTTAGAGAAAAAAAGGTTTCCTTTTTCAGCACAAATGTGTAAAACCATATGTTTCAGGTTTTACAAATATCTGGGACATTTATAAACATTTTCTGAATGCCAAAGGCTTTTCCAGTGATTGAAATTCAGCTATTTGAGCAGGGACCTGAAATTTGTGCTTGGTAAGTGTTTTAAAAGGCATTGCATTATGCTGTGTTCTCAGGCTGCCAGGCGTATTGTGTAACACTTCAGATGCACATTCTGCTACAGGTAGAGATGATTACATTTTGGAAATATTTTCTTAACCTCCTCATCTGTTACATTCACAAATAGATTTTCCATTTTGTAAAGTAGCTGGTATGATTCACAGTTTCTTGTACATGCTTGGGATAGACAAACATGCCGCCAGGTCTGGACTGTGCCCACAGGTGTGCCCCACTGTCTGAGGGAACACCCCATTCCCTAGGTGTTATGTTCCAGACTGTGCACTCAGATTGTGCATTGTTACTCTATTAGAGGGTCAGTTACCTAGTGGCGCAGGGTCATTGATTAACATGGGTTCTTGTTTGTCTCAATAGAAACTACACCAAGATTTAGCCAATGGTTAGCTGGCAACACCCCCTCTGGTGGATGGCCACACCCTTTAAGCATAGGCCCCAACCATAGCATTGCCCCTTTATGCCCCAGTGAGACACAACATACAGTACATACTTAAAAGGAAAGATTGAGGTGGTGATATATCAAAACTTATAAAGAGGCATAATGGAGAAGTTGCCCATAGCAAATAACAAGCTTCTAGCTGTCATTTATCAAGCACATTCTATAAGATGTTATCTAGAAGCTGATTCGTTACTATGGACAACTTCTCTTCATATCCTTTCTAGATAGTTTGATACATCTTCCCCTAAATTAGAGTCAATAACTTTACAACCAACTCATAAGGTCATTCATTTTTTTTTAAATTAATAAGTAATGATATTGTATTTTGTAAAAACTGTAGACATGCAATATACAAACAACATGGCCAGGATTTCTGACTCTACAGTATTATAAATATAGCTACTGCAACCCTACATCAAAAAAGAGCATACTGGCTCTGCCCTTTTATCACCACATTTTGTGTGTCCCAAAGCCAGATGGCATGAGATAATGCAACACAGAGGAGTGACCACATCTTTTTAGAGCTTGCCTCATTCCCTATGGATATCATATGTTCACTGCTTTGGAAGCTTTGCCTGTAGGAAATCAATGTGCTTAGATTATAACATAAGATACAGATGTGTCCTCAAACATCTAGCCTCAGTATGCCATGCGCAATGCCTAGCGTGAGTGAGCCACCAGGTGCTGTGCAACGCTGCTACTGTTGGGTGTCTTTTTGCCGAAAAATGTGCCTTAGTCGCAACACAATGTATTTGGGACTCACGAAGAGACTGTGCTGATTAGTTTGATATACAACATTTGTATGTTGTGTTTGACTGAGACTGTATACGGAACAGAACGGAACATGTATTGGAAAAAAGCTGCGGCTACTACATTGTAGCACTTCGTGTACAGATTCAGAGACTCAGTCGCACACAGGTATAAATGAATCAACACAGTCTCCTTGTGCATCCTAGTCGCATTGCATCTAAAACTAATTTTTAGAAGATAAGAAGCAAAAATTACACCCAACGCTAGAAGATTGTCACCCGGCTTGGCGTGCCAAGAGGGGCTGTTTGGCGTGACTACAGCCAGCAAAGATGTATGAGGACATATCTGTAGTGGGGGGATTTCTATGGTCAGCAGGGTTCCATGGGAACACTCTCATGGCCTTCGGATGGCACTGGTTGCCCACCACTCTCTGAAGTAGTCAGCCAAGGGACATCTGCGCCAATATATTAGCAGGTAGAACATTTCCAGTAGCGGTCCTGAAGTCCTTCTCAACACTCATTGCAGATAAAATGTTCTATTTATATTTTTCACAACAGCTGCTAAATTGGCTCACAGACCTATTAAATAGGCAGAAGTAGATGGAAAATGGATAGATATGAAATGTAGTAACTCTATCGTTCTCTGTGCCATAACAAGTTGTGTGGTATGAAGACTGGCATGTTTTGGTGTACACTTGATCTCAAATGAGATCTTCCATCTGCGAGATCCTGTCTTGTGGAAACTCACACGTCTGTCAATATTTTAGTAATAAAAGCGCCAGACTAAATAAAGCTGCCTTTGATGTAGCTCAACGGAGCTCCATTGAGCTTTGAAAACTTTCTTCATTCAAACTTTTATAATCACTTGGGAAGTTTAAGGCTGAAATAAGTGAACCATTCCCAAAGTGCACATTGGGTTCTGAGTGTTTTAATATAATTCACTTAATTGGAAAGTTCTGTAATAAAGACACATCACTCACTAGGACACAACTATTGCGAACCAATGTATTTTTTTCCACATTGGTTCAGTACATTTTACTGCAGTGAATTAGTTTTACAACAATAGGAGATATTTACAGTATGCAGTAGCATTTATAGTGATACATCAATGGGAAAGGATGAAATATTTATGTATTGACAAAGTATCTTACCACATCCAAATACATTTAGGAGGGAAGTCAATTCAGAGGGATGAATGTAACTTTATGTTTTGGAACTGCAAGCCTTGGGGCAGATCTGTTAAGCCTGGAGAAGTGATAAACCAGTGATAAGCGCAAGGTGATAACGCACCAACCAGTCAGCTTCTGTCATTTTTCAAATCCGTAATGATTGGCTGGTGTGTTATCACCTTGCGCTTATCACTGGTTTATCACTTCTGTATCCCTTCTCCAGGTTAATACATCTGCCCCCTTGTACTTCCACATTGCAAATTTTGCCTCACACCACACAGATACACAGGAAAACGTGTGATGTTGGTACCACAGCTGGCTAATATGTGTGCAGCCAATCATTGCAGTAATGCTTTGTGGCACTTCAACAATATTTGAATTCCTCTTATAGAGTCTCCTATTGTTTTCAAATATGTCCTGGAAGCATTATAAGTAAACAAATCTGTGAACTACTGTAGAAGAGCCCATACTTCCAGGCTGGCTCTAACAGGGCAATTTTCTATTTTGCTGACGCCGGAGTAGGAGAATCGGAGAAATCCAACATGTTGGCTTTCCCTGACTCAATGATCCTAACCAAAAAACAGTCTGGATTGGCGAGTCGGTGATTTTTAACATGTTGTTTTTTTCCCGATCTGCCAACGAATTGCCGATCATTGATAGCCGTCATTCGAAATGCGGATCGGTGGATCCGTTTGGAATGTCAAAACGACATGTGTGACCCACATAATATCAGCATCATCATTTCATTTTTGGTTTTCCTAATAGCTTTTCCTAATGGCTGAGTGAGAGTCAATACATTGTGAGAATGTCATATTTAATGTTTTTTTTTTTTTTTAAAGCAGATTTTTCTACTCTTTGTAAGCAGCGTCCTGCTGTGTTTTGAAATGAACATCTAATGTGAGGTTGCTTTGCAGAACTGTGTTAAAAGTATCATTATTTAGTAATCTGTTTTAGTCCCCAGAAAATAGTGCTTTCCGCATTTGGCGGACCTCATTGTAGGACTTGAGAAACCACAGCACATTTTGAATCCATGAAGAATGCTTAAGGTTCAATTTCTAGTTGCTCTCTGATATTTTATTTATAAAGTAGAGATAACGCTTTAAATTGCTTTTAGGTGCATGTCTATTCAAAATAATAATTAGATTGTTGTTAAAGGTGGAATACATACTGTACATACCATTTAGCGACAGACGGGATGCCGGCTGTCAAGATCCCAACAGTGGCATTCTGCCCAGCAGAATGTCGGCAGCGGGGCGAGCACAAAGAGTCCCCTTGCGGTCTCGCTTCACTCGCAACTCTGCGGGCTTGGTCGCTCACTGCGCTCGTCACAAGATCTGTTCCCACATTATGGGTGCCGTGGACACCCACGAGGGCGAATAGTTCTGTTTTGCCGGTATTCCAGCTGGCGGCATTGTCGCTGGTGGGATTCCGCCGTCGGTATACTGACCACCAGGACAAATTGAACGGATCCCTTAAAGGTGTGGTGGATAATGACTTATAGTTAGTTTTTAAGTGATCAGAATCCTCCTTTTGTTATATAAAATCTGATATAATAAAAAGTAAATATATGTATTTTGAAGCCATCAATCACATTCATTACAGGGACAATGCAGTTGAAGACAAGTCTGTTAGCTTATTTAAGTACGAGCGATGCAGAGTCACATCTTCACTTGCAAATAAAGGGGTGTACCTGGACTACAACAGGGCATTCTGATGTAGGCAAAGTTCAGTGGGCATGTGGCGATGAATTGAGGGCTATACAGACTTATGCAGAATAGTAAATGTGCCTATTTTCTGATGCATCTTTTACACCTAGTATTGGGCTGGTCCAAGTGTGCATTGATAATTATGAAGGATATTAAGCCAAGTGTATGGATAGGGCTGATCCGCCTGTAAAGATGTGTACAACTCTGCATACAGGCGAATATATTAATTTGGTCCTATGCATGCAGTGCGGGAGCAATTACGGCTGCCTGGCCTACAACTCTGTGTCAGTCCCTGTGTCTTTAAGTTATTTTTTCATAAATAGCAACAGTTTATATGTATTAACCGCACATCCAATGCATAATCTAAAATTTAGATACTGTATGTAGCCCCCTTGCTCTTCTGGCCTGTAAAGTCCCGGCGATCACGGGAGCTAATTACGCAGGGGCCCAACCCAATATGGATGCTGACTTCATGGACTACACAAATACTGGCTGCTGCTGCCCAGTAACAGACTACCTAGTCCCTTCTGTGAGTTCTCAGAGAATGATTGATGGGAAAAGGGGCGGAGCTGATCATCTGGCAGGAAGATGTGAGTCTTTAAAATGAGCTGGTTTGGTGCCAAAGGAGGTCCATGTGCGAGAGGAGAGAAAGCAAAGTCGGAGGCTGACTGTGGGTGTTGAGTCAGGCCTGCCTGGGAGAGCGACAGTTGGAGGGCAGCCGCTGACAAACAGGACTGCCAACCCCTTCTGTAACTGAAGAGTGTAGTTTAGTGAGAGGTGTGCGGCAGAAATACAAGTTGGTGAGCGGTGTGGAGCTGACCACTTGGGAGTACCAAGACAGTATCTACACCATTGGGCATTTCAAGCTAGTCCCTAATATGAGAGGGAGTCTCTGATTCTGCGTGAGTGCCAGGGAGGATCTTCTAGCAAGAAAGGGGTGAATAGTATTAATATACAGCGGTCACTGTATAAAGCACAGATAAAAGTATATTGATATTTTCTGAATTTATCTAAATTGGGAGAACTGTGAATTGCGATAAAGAATCTATATAATATCATCTATATATATAATATAGAAGGAAAAATATAGAGATTTGTCTGCATAATTGAAACTAGTGATGTGCACCGGACATTTTTGGGGTTTTGTGTTTTGGTTTTGGATTCGGATCCGCGGCTGTGTTTTATATTCGGACGCATTTTGGCAAAACTTCCCTGAAATTTTTTGTCAGATTCGGGTGTGTTTTGGATTCGGGTGTTTTTTTTACAAAAAACCCTCAAAAACAGCTTAAATCATAGAATTTGGTGGTCATTTTGATCCCATAGTATTATTAACCTCAATAACCATAATTTCCACTCATTTCCAGTCTATTCTGAACACCTCACACCTCACAATATTATTTTTAGTCCTAAAATTTGCACCGAGGTCGCTGGATGACTAAGCTAAGCGACCCAAGAGGCCGACACAAACACCTGGCCCATCTAGGAGTGGCACTGCAGTGTCAGACAGGATGGCAGATTTAAAAAATAGTCCCCAAACCGCACATGATGCAAAGAAAAAAGAGGTGCAATGAGGTAGCTGTTGTGACTAAGCTAAGCGACCCAAGTGGCCGACACAAACACCTGGCCCATCTAGGAGTGGCACTACAGTGTCAGACAGGATGGCAGATTTAAAAAATAGTCCCCAAACAGCACATGATGCAAAGAAAAAAAGAGGTGCACCAAGGTCGCTGGATGGCAAAGCTAAGCGACACAAGTGGCCGACACAAACACCTGGCTCATCTAGGAGTGGCACTGCAGTGTCAGACAGGATGGCAGATTTAAAAAATAGTCCCCAAACAGCACATGATGCAAAGAAAAAAAGAGGTGCAATGAGGTAGCTGTTAGAGATGAGCGGGTTCGGTTTCTCTGAATCCGAACCCGCACGAACTTCATGTTTTTTTCACGGGTCCGAGCAGACTCGGATCCTCCCGCCTTGCTCGGTTAACCCGAGCGCGCCCGAACGTCATCATGACGCTGTCGGATTCTCGCGAGACTCGGATTCTATATAAGGAGCCGCGCGTCGCCGCCATTTTCACACGTGCATTGAGATTGATAGGGAGAGGACGTGGCTGGCGTCCTCTCCATTTAGATTAGGGTTGAGAGAGAGAGAGAGAGATTGACCTGAGGCTGTGATACTGTAGAAGAGAGTGCAGAGTTTAGTGACTGACGACCACAGTGACCACCAGACAGTGCAGTTGTTTGTTTTATTTAATATATCCGTTCTCTGCCTGAAAAAAACGATACACACAGTGACTCAGTCACATACCATATCTGTGTGCACTGCTCAGCCCAGTGTGCTGCATCAATGTATATATATATCTGACTGTGCTCAGCTCACACAGCTTATAATTGTGGGGGAGACTGGGGAGCACTGCAGTGCCAGTTATAGGTTATAGCAGGAGCCAGGAGTACATAATATTATATTAAAATTAAACAGTGCACACTTTTGCTGCAGGAGTGCCACTGCCAGTGTGACTAGTGACCAGTGACCTGACCACCAGTATATATAATATTAGTAGTATACTATCTCTTTATCAACCAGTCTATATTAGCAGCAGACACAGTACAGTGCGGTAGTTCACGGCTGTGGCTACCTCTGTGTCCGCACTCGGCAGCCCGTCCATAATTGTATATACCACCTAACCGTGGTTTTTTTTTCTTTCTTTATACATACATACTAGTTACGAGTATACTATCTCTTTATCAACCAGTCTATATATTAGCAGCAGACACAGTACAGTGCGGTAGTTCACGGCTGTGGCTACCTCTGTGTCGGCACTCGGCAGCCCGTCCATAATTGTATATACCACCTAACCGTGGTTTTTTTTTCTTTCTTTATACATACATACTAGTTACGAGTATACTATCTCTTTATCAACCAGTCTATATTAGCAGCAGACACAGTACAGTGCGGTAGTTCACGGCTGTGGCTACCTCTGTGTCGGCACTCGGCAGCCCGTCCATAATTGTATATACCACCTAACCGTGGTTTTTTTTTCTTTCTTTATACATACATACTAGTTACGAGTATACTATCTCTTTATCAACCAGTCTATATTAGCAGCAGACACAGTACAGTGCGGTAGTTCACGGCTGTGGCTACCTCTGTGTCGGCACTCGGCAGCCCGTCCATAATTGTATATACCACCTAACCGTGGTTTTTTTTTCTTTCTTTATACATACATACTAGTTACGAGTATACTATCTCTTTATCAACCAGTCTATATTAGCAGCAGACACAGTACAGTGCGGTAGTTCACGGCTGTGGCTACCTCTGTGTCCGCACTCGGCAGCCCGTCCATAATTGTATATACCACCTAACCGTGGTTTTTTTTTCTTTCTTTATACATACATACTAGTTACGAGTATACTATCTCTTTATCAACCAGTCTATATTAGCAGCAGACACAGTACAGTGCGGTAGTTCACGGCTGTGGCTACCTCTGTGTCGGCACTCGGCAGCCCGTCCATAATTGTATATACCACCTAACCGTGGTTTTTTTTTCTTTCTTTATACATACATACTAGTTACGAGTATACTATCTCTTTATCAACCAGTCTATATTAGCAGCAGACACAGTACAGTGCGGTAGTTCACGGCTGTGGCTACCTCTGTGTCGGCACTCGGCAGCCCGTCCATAATTGTATATACCACCTAACCGTGGTTTTTTTTCTTTCTTTATACATACATACTAGTTACGAGTATACTATCTCTTTATCAACCAGTCTATATATTAGCAGCAGACACAGTACAGTGCGGTAGTTCACGGCTGTGGCTACCTCTGTGTCGGCACTCGGCAGCCCGTCCATAATTGTATATACCACCTAACCGTGGTTTTTTTTTCTTTCTTTATACATACATACTAGTTACGAGTATACTATCTCTTTATCAACCAGTCTATATATTAGCAGCAGACACAGTACAGTGCGGTAGTTCACGGCTGTGGCTACCTCTGTGTCGGCACTCGGCAGCCCGTCCATAATTGTATATACCACCTAACCGTGGTTTTTTTTTCTTTCTTTATACATACATACTAGTTACGAGTATACTATCTCTTTATCAACCAGTCTATATTAGCAGCAGACACAGTACAGTGCGGTAGTTCACGGCTGTGGCTACCTCTGTGTCGGGACTCGGAAGCCCGTCCATAATTGTATATACCACCTAACCGTGGTTTTTTTTTCTTTCTTTATACATACATACTAGTTACGAGTATACTATCTCTTTATCAACCAGTCTATATATTAGCAGCAGACACAGTACAGTGCGGTAGTTCACGGCTGTGGCTACCTCTGTGTCGGCACTCGGCAGCCCGTCCATAATTGTATATACCACCTAACCGTGGTTTTTTTTTCTTTCTTTATACATACATACTAGTTACGAGTATACTATCTCTTTATCAACCAGTCTATATTAGCAGCAGACACAGTACAGTGCGGTAGTTCACGGCTGTGGCTACCTCTGTGTCGGCACTCGGCAGCCCGTCCATAATTGTATATACCACCTAACCGTGGTTTTTTTTTCTTTCTTTATACATACATACTAGTTACGAGTATACTATCTCTTTATCAACCAGTCTATATATTAGCAGCAGACACAGTACAGTGCGGTAGTTCACGGCTGTGGCTACCTCTGTGTCGGCACTCGGCAGCCCGTCCATAATTGTATACTAGTATCCAATCCATCCATCTCCATTGTTTACCTGAGGTGCCTTTTAGTTGTGCCTATTAAAATATGGAGAACAAAAATGTTGAGGTTCCAAAATTAGGGAAAGATCAAGATCCACTTCCACCTCGTGCTGAAGCTGCTGCCACTAGTCATGGCCGAGACGATGAAATGCCAGCAACGTCGTCTGCCAAGGCCGATGCCCAATGTCATAGTACAGAGCATGTCAAATCCAAAACACCAAATATCAGTAAAAAAAGGACTCCAAAACCTAAAATAAAATTGTCGGAGGAGAAGCGTAAACTTGCCAATATGCCATTTACCACACGGAGTGGCAAGGAACGGCTGAGGCCTTGGCCTATGTTCATGGCTAGTGGTTCAGCTTCACATGAGGATGGAAGCACTCAGCCTCTCGCTAGAAAAATGAAAAGACTAAAGCTGGCAAAAGCAGTAGCACCGCAAAGAACTGTGCGTTCTTCGAAATCCCAAATCCACAAGGAGAGTCCGACTCCAATTGTGTCGGTTGCGATGCCTGACCTTCCCAACACTGGACGTGAAGAGCATGCGCCTTCCACCATTTGCACGCCCCCTGCAAGTGATGGAAGGAGCACCCGCAGTCCAGTTCCTGATAGTCAGATTGAAGATGTCAGTGTTGAAGTACACCAGGATGAGGAGGATATGGGTGTTGCTGGCGCTGGGGAGGAAATTGACCAGGAGGATTCTGATGGTGAGGTGGTTTGTTTAAGTCAGGCACCCGGGGAGACACCTGTTGTCCGTGGTAGGAATATGGCCGTTGACATGCCTGATGAAAATACCAAAAAAATCAGCTCTTCGGTGTGGAAGTATTTCACCAGAAATGCGGACAACAGGTGTCAAGCCGTGTGTTCCCTTTGTCAAGCTGTAATAAGTAGGGGTAAGGACGTTAACCACCTCGGAACATCCTCCCTTATACGTCACCTGCAGCGCATTCATAATAAGTCAGTGACAAGTTCAAAAACTTGGGCCGACAGCGGAAGCAGTCCACTGACCAGTAAATCCCTTCCTCTTGTAACCAAGCTCACGCAAACCACCCCACCAACTCCCTCAGTGTCAATTTCCTCCTTCCCCTGGAATGCCAATAGTCCTGCAGGCCATGTCACTGGCAATTCTGACGATTCCTCTCCTGCCTGGGATTCCTCCGATGCATCCTTGCGTGTAACGCCTACTGCTGCTGGCGCTGCTGTTGTTGCTGCTGGGAGTCGATGGTCATCCCAGAGGGGAAGTCGTAAGACCACTTTTACTACTTCCACCAAGCAATTGACTGTCCAACAGTCCTTTGCGAGGAAGATGAAATATCACAGCAGTCATCCTACTGCAAAGCGGATAACTGAGGCCTTGACATCCTGGGTGGTGAGAAACGTGGTTCCGGTATCCATCATTACTGCAGAGCCAACTAGAGACTTGTTGGAGGTACTGTGTCCCCGGTACCAAATACCATCTAGGTTCCATTTCTCTAGGCAGGCGATACCGAAAATGTACACAGACCTCAGAAAAAGAGTCCCCAGTGTCCTAAAAAATGCAGCTGTACCCAATGTCCACTTAACCACGGACATGTGGACAAGTGGAGCAGGGCAGGGTCAGGACTATATGACTGTGACAGCCCACTGGGTAGATGTATGGACTCCCGCCGCAAGAACAGCAGCGGCGGCACCAATAGCAGCATCTCGCAAACGCCAACTCTTTCCTAGGCAGGCTACGCTTTGTATCACCGGTTTCCAGAATACGCACACAGCTGAAAACCTCTTACGGCAACTGAGGAAGATCATCGCGGAATGGCTTACCCCAATTGGACTCTCCTGTGGATTTGTGGCATCGGACAACGCCAGCAATATTGTGTGTGCATTAAATCTGGGCCAATTCCAGCACGTCCCATGTTTTGCACATACCTTGAATTTGGTGGTGCAGAATTTTTTAAAAAACGACAGGGGCGTGCAAGAGATGCTGTCGGTGGCCAGAAGAATTGCGGGACACTTTCGGCGTACAGGCACCACGTACAGAAAACTGGAGCACCACCAAAAACTACTGAACCTGCCCTGCCATCATCTGAAGCAAGAAGTGGTAACGAGGTGGAATTCAACCCTGTATATGCTTCAGAGGTTGGAGGAGCAGCAAAAGGCCATTCAAGCCTATACAATTGAGCACGATATAGGAGGTGGGATGCACCTGTCTCAAGCGCAGTGGAGAATGATTTCAACGTTGTGCAAGGTTCTGATGCCCTTTGAACTTGCCACACGTGAAGTCAGTTCAGACACTGCCAGCCTGAGTCAGGTCATTCCCCTCATCAGGCTTTTGCAGAAGAAGCTGGAGACATTGAAGGAGGAGCTAACACGGAGCGATTCCGCTAGGCATGTGGGACTTGTGGATGGAGCCCTTAATTCGCTTAGCAAGGATTCACGGGTGGTCAATCTGTTGAAATCAGAGCACTACATTTTGGCCACCGTGCTCGATCCTAGATTTAAAGCCTACCTTGGATCTCTCTTTCCGGCAGACACAAGTCTGCTGGGGTTCAAACACCTGCTGGTGAGTAAATTGTCAAGTCAAGCGGAACGCGACCTGTCAACAACATCTCCTCCTTCACATTCTCCCGCAACTGGGGGTGCGAGGAAAAGGCTCAGAATTCCGAGCCCACCCGCTGGCGGTGATGCAGGGCAGTCTGGAGCGACTGCTGATGCTGACATCTGGTCCGGACTGAAGGACCTGACAACGATTACGGACATGTCGTCTACTGTCACTGCATATGATTCTCTCCCCATTGAAAGAATGGTGGAGGATTATATGAGTGACCGCATCCAAGTAGGCACGTCACACAGTCCGTACTTATACTGGCAGGAAAAAGAGGCAATTTGGAGGCCCTTGCACAAACTGGCTTTATTCTACCTAAGTTGCCCTCCCACAAGTGTGTACTCCGAAAGAGTGTTTAGTGCCGCCGCTCACCTTGTCAGCAATCGGCGTACGAGGTTACATCCAGAAAATGTGGAGAAGATGATGTTCATTAAAATGAATTATAATCAATTCCTCCGTGGAGACATTGACCAGCAGCAATTGCCTCCACAAAGTACACAGGGAGCTGAGATGGTGGATTCCAGTGGGGACGAATTGATAATCTGTGAGGAGGGGGATGTACACGGTGATATATCGGAGGATGATGATGAGGTGGACATCTTGCCTCTGTAGAGCCAGTTTGTGCAAGGAGAGATTAATTGCTTCTTTTTTGGTGGGGGTCCAAACCAACCCGTCATATCAGTCACAGTCGTGTGGCAGACCCTGTCACTGAAATGATGGGTTGGTTAAAGTGTGCATGTCCTGTTTATACAACATAAGGGTGGGTGGGAGGGCCCAAGGACAATTCCATCTTGCACCTCTTTTTTCTTTTCTTTTTCTTTGCGTCATGTGCTGTTTGGGGAGGGTTTTTTGGAAGGGACATCCTGCGTGACACTGCAGTGCCACTCCTAGATGGGCCCGGTGTTTGTGTCGGCCACTAGGGTCGCTTATCTTACTCACACAGCTACCTCATTGCGCCTCTTTTTTTCTTTGCGTCATGTGCTGTTTGGGGAGGGTTTTTTGGAAGGGACATCCTGCGTGACACTGCAGTGCCACTCCTAGATGGGCCCGGTGTTTGTGTCGGCCACTAGGGTCGCTTATCTTACTCACACAGCTACCTCATTGCGCCTCTTTTTTTCTTTGCGTCATGTGCTGTTTGGGGAGGGTTTTTTGGAAGGGACATCCTGCGTGACACTGCAGTGCCACTCCTAGATGGTCCCGGTGTTTGTGTCGGCCACTAGGGTCGCTTATCTTACTCACACAGCTACCTCATTGCGCCTCTTTTTTTCTTTGCGTCATGTGCTGTTTGGGGAGGGTTTTTTGGAAGGGACATCCTGCGTGACACTGCAGTGCCACTCCTAGATGGGCCCGGTGTTTGTGTCGGCCACTAGGGTCGCTTATCTTACTCACACAGCTACCTCATTGCGCCTCTTTTTTTCTTTGCGTCATGTGCTGTTTGGGGAGGGTTTTTTGGAAGGGACATCCTGCGTGACACTGCAGTGCCACTCCTAGATGGGCCCGGTGTTTGTGTCGGCCACTAGGGTCGCTTATCTTACTCACACAGCTACCTCATTGCGCCTCTTTTTTTCTTTGCGTCATGTGCTGTTTTGGGAGGGTTTTTTGGAAGGGACATCCTGCGTGACACTGCAGTGCCACTCCTAGATGGGCCCGGTGTTTGTGTCGGCCACTAGGGTCGCTTATCTTACTCACACAGCTACCTCATTGCGCCTCTTTTTTTCTTTGCGTCATGTGCTGTTTGGGGAGGGTTTTTTGGAAGGGACATCCTGCGTGACACTGCAGTGCCACTCCTAGATGGGCCCGGTGTTTGTGTCGGCCACTAGGGTCGCTTATCTTACTCACACAGCTACCTCATTGCGCCTCTTTTTTTCTTTGCGTCATGTGCTGTTTGGGGAGGGTTTTTTGGAAGGGACATCCTGCGTGACACTGCAGTGACACTCCTAGATGGGCCCGGTGTTTGTGTCGGCCACTAGGGTCGCTTATCTTACTCACACAGCTACCTCATTGCGCCTCTTTTTTTCTTTGCGTCATGTGCTGTTTGGGGAGGGTTTTTTGGAAGGGACATCCTGCGTGACACTGCAGTGCCACTCCTAGATGGGCCCGGTGTTTGTGTCGGCCACTAGGGTCGCTAATCTTACTCACACAGCTACCTCATTGCGCCTCTTTTTTTCTTTGCGTCATGTGCTGTTTGGGGAGGGTTTTTTGGAAGGGCCATCCTGCGTGACACTGCAGTGCCACTCCTAGATGGGCCCGGTGTTTGTGTCGGCCACTAGGGTCGCTTATCTTACTCACACAGCGACCTCGGTGCAAATTTTAGGACTAAAAATAATATTGTGAGGTGTGAGGTATTCAGAATAGACTGAAAATGAGTGGAAATTAAGGTTTTTGAGGTTAATAATACTTTGGGATCAAAATGACCGCCAAATTCTATGATTTAAGCTGTTTTTTAGGTTTTTTGGAAAAAAACACCGAATCCAAAACACACCCCAATCCGACAAAAAAAATTCGGTGAGGTTTTGCCAAAACGCGGTCGAACCCAAAACACGGCCGCGGAACCGAACCCAAAACCAAAACACAAAACCCGAAAAATTTCCGGCGCCACTTGGGTCGCTTAGCTTAGTCACACAGCTACTAGCTGTGTGACTAAGCTAAGCGACCCAAGTGGCCGACACAAACACCTGGCCCATCTAGGAGTGGCACTGCAGTGTCAGACAGGATGGCACTTCACAAAATAGTCCCCAAACAGCACATGATGCAAAGAAAAGAAAGAAAAAAGAGGTGCAAGATGGAATTGTCCTTGGGCCCTCCCAACCACCCTTATGTTGTATAAACAGGACATGCACACTTTAACAAACCCATGATTTCAGCGACAGGGTCTGCCACACGACTGTGACTGAAATGACTGGTTGGTTTGGGCCCCCACCAAAAAAGAAGCAATCAATCTCTCCTTGCACAAACTGGCTCTACAGAGGCAAGATGTCCACCTCATCCTCCGATTCCTCACCCCTTTCACTGTGTACATCCCCCTCCTCACAGATAATTAATTTGTCCCCACTGGAATCCACCATCTCACGTCCCTGTGTACTTTCTGGAGGCAATTGCTGGTGAATGTCTCCACGGAGGAATCATAGGTGTGCGCAGGGGGGGTGCCTGGTGCGCACAGGCACCCCCTAATGTCTGGCACCCGATCTCACATGCCTGATGCAGCGAGCAGGCTGATTACTGTCTCCTCTGCGCTGCACCCTGTCAGGACTGCATTACTGACCAGACGCCTGGGTTAATCAAGGGTGCCACTGCCACCGGCTTTCAAACTCCCGGCTCCACTTCCATGTACAAAAACAGCGTGATGTGACGTGATTGTCATGCTGCTCACACGCCCACCCGCCACACCCGCCACATGCCCACCTCTCTCCTTCTATGCAATGCCACGCCAGCCACTGATGAGGATCAGCATGCAGCCAGCGTTCCTCTTAGGAAAACAAATTCAATACTGGCAGGCGGTCTGCAGCAGCATTGACACGTCACTTGTTTTTCCAGCAGCAGCAGTACTAGTCTGCGACTGTCAGTGTCAGTGAGTGACTGACTTGTAAGTAAGCTGCTGCAGCTTGCAGGGGAAAGAGAGGGGCAGCCAGACCAGGCTGAGGAGGAGCACTGTAATTGCAGTTAGTACCATCAAGGGTGTTTGTTTGGTGCACACCACAACATCTGACAATGTATCTGCATTATTAGGATTGGTACAAGTGTGGATATTTATATTGTGTTGACCGTCAATAGATGGTGCTAGACATACCCAAAAGGCGGTGCTAGACACACCCCTCCGACGGTGCACCCCCTAATAAAATGTGCTGCGCACGCCTATGGGAGGAATTGATTATAATTAATTTTGATGAACATCATCTTATCCACATTTTCTGGAAGTAACCTCGTACGCCGATTGCTGACAATACAGTACACACTGGAGGGGGGGCAACTTAGGTAAAATAAAGCCAGTTTGTGCAAGGGCCTCCAAATTGCCTCTTTTTCCTGCCAGTATACGTACTTACTTGGATGCGGTCACTCATATAATCCTCCACCATTCTTTCAATGGTTACAGAATCATATGCAGTGACAGTAGACGACATGTCAGTAATCGTTGGCAGGTCCTTCAGTCCGGACCAGATGTCAGCACTCGCTCCAGACTGCCCTGCATCACCGTCAGCGGGTGGGCTCGGAATTCTTAGCCTTTTCCTCGCAGCCCCAGTTGCGGGAGAATGTGAAGGAGGAGCTGTTGACGGGTCACGTTCCGCTTGACTTGACAATTTTCTCACCAGCAGGTCTTTGAACCTCTGCAGACTTGTGTCTGCCGGAAAGAGAGATACAATGTAGGCTTTAAACCTAGGATCGAGCACGGTGGCCAAAATGTAGTGCTCTGATTTCAACAGATTGACCACCCGTGAATCCTGGTTAAGCGAATTAAGGGCTCCATCCACAAGTCCCACATGCCTAGCGGAATCGCTCTGTTTTAGCTCCTCCTTCAATCTCTCCAGCTTCTTCTGCAAAAGCCTGATGAGGGGAATGACCTGACTCAGGCTGGCAGTGTCTGAACTGACTTCACGTGTGGCAAGTTCAAAGGGTTGCAGAACCTTGCACAACGTTGAAATCATTCTCCACTGCGCTTGAGTCAGGTGCATTCCCCCTCCTTTGCCTATATCGTAGGTAGCTGTATAGGCTTGAATGGCCTTTTGCTGCTCCTCCATCCTCTGAAGCATATAGAGGGTTGAATTCCACCTCGTTACCACCTCTTGCTTTAGATGATGGCAGGGCAGGTTCAGGAGAGTTTGCTGGTGCTCCAGTCTTCGGCACGCGGTGGCTGAATGCCGAAAGTGGCCCGCAATTCTTCGGGCCACCGACAGCATCTCTTGCACGCCCCTGTCGTTTTTTAAATAATTCTGTACCACCAAATTCAATGTATGTGCAAAACATGGGACGTGCTGGAATTTGCCCACATGTAATGCACGCACAATATTGGTGGCGTTGTCCGATGTCACAAATCCCCAGGAGAGTCCAATTGGGGTAAGCCATTCTGCGATGATGTTCCTCAGTTTCCGTAAGAGGTTGTCAGCTGCGTGCCTCTTATGGAAAGCGGTGATACAAAGCGTAGCCTGCCTAGGAACGAGTTGGCTTTTGCGAGATGCTGCTACTGGTGCCGCCGCTGCTGTTCTTGCTGAGGGAGGCAATACATCTACCCAGTGGGCTGTCACGGTCATATAGTCCTTAGTCTGCCCTGCTCCACTTGTCCACATGTCCGTGGTTAAGTGGACATTGGGTACAACTGCATTTTTTAGGACACTGGTGACTCTTTTTCTGAGGTCTGTGTACATTCTCGGTATCGCCTGCCTAGAGAAATGGAACCTAGATGGTATTTGGTACCGGGGACACAGTACCTCAAGCAATTCTCTAGTTTCCTGTGAATTAACGGTGGATACTGGAAACATGCTTAACACCGCCCAGGCTGCCAAGGCCTGAGTTATCCGCTTTGCAGCAGGATGACTGCTGTGATATTTCATCTTCCTCGCAAAGGACTGTGGGACAGTCAATTGCTTACTGGAAGTAGTACAAGTGGTCTTCCGACTTCCCCTCTGGGATGACGATCGACTCCCAGCAGCAACAACAGCAGCGCCAGCAGCAGTAGGCGTTGCACTCAAGGATGCATCGGAGGAATCCCAGGCAGGAGAGGACTCGTTAGACTTGACAGTGACATGGCCTGCAGGACTATTGGCTTTCCTGTCTAAGAAGGAAATTGACACTGAGGGAGTTGGTGGTGTGGTTTGCAGGAGCTTGGTTACAAGAGGAAGGGATTTAGTTGGCAGTGGACCTCTTCCGCTGTCACCCAAAGATTTTGAACTTGTCAATGACTTCTGATGAATGCGCTCCAGGTGACGTATAAGGGAGGATGTTCCGAGGTGGTTAACGTCCTTACTCCTACTTATTACAGCTTGACAAAGGCGACACACGGTTTGACACCTGTTGTCCGCATTTCTGTTAAAATAATTCCACACCGAAGAGGTGATTTTTTTTGTAATTTGACCAGGCATGTCAATGGCCATATTCGTCCCACGGACAACAGGTGTCTCCCCGGGTGCCTGACTTAAACAAACCACCTCACCATCAGAATCCTCCTTGTCAATTCCCTCCTCAGCGCCAGCAACACCCATATCCTCATCTTGGTGTACTTCAACAGTGACATCTTCAATTTGACTATCAGGAACTGGACTGCGGGTGCTCCTTCCAGCACCTGCAGGGGGCGTGCAAATGGTGGAAGGTGCCACCTCTTCCCGTCCAGTGTTGGAAAGGTCAGGCATCGCAACCGACTCAATTGGACTCTCCTTGGGGATTTGTGATTTAGAAGAACGCACAGTTCTTTGCTGTGCTTTTGCCAGCTTAAGTCTTTTCATTTTTCTAGTGAGAGGATGAGTGCTTCCATCCTCATGTGAATCTGAACCACTAGCCATGAACATAGGCCAGGGCCTCAGCCGTTCCTTGCCACTCCGTGTCGTAAATGGCATATTGGCAAGTTTATGCTTCTCATCAGACGCTTTTGATTTTGATTTTTGGGTCATTTTACTGAACTTTTGTTTTGCATGGATTTTACATGCTCTCTACTTTGACATTGGGCATCGGCCTTGGCAGACGACGTTGATGGCATTTCATCGTCTCGGCCATGACTAGTGGCAGCAGCTTCAGCACGAGGTGGAAGTGGATCTTGATCTTTCCCTATTTTACCCTCCACATTTTTGTTCTCCATTTTTTAATGTGTGGAATTATATGCCAGTAATATATCAATAGCAATGGCCGACTGTACCGTACTTCTATATATTATATACTGGTGGTCAGCAAAATTATGCACTGTCCTCCTAGTATATATACTGCGTACAACTTAAATGCACCACAGGTATGGATGGATAGTATACTTGACGACACAGAGGTAGGTAGAGCAGTGGACTACTGTACCGTACTGCTATATATTATATACTGGTGGTCAGCAAAATTATGCACTGTCCTCCTAGTATATATACTGCGTACAACTTAAATGCACCACAGGTATGGATGGATAGTAGAGATGAGCGCCGGAAATTTTTCGGGTTTTGTTTTTTGGTTTTGGGTTCGGTTCCGCGGCCGTGTTTTGGGTTCGACCGCGTTTTGGCAAAACCTCACCGAATTTTTTTTGTCGGATTCGGGTGTGTTTTGGATTCGGGTGTTTTTTTTCAAAAAACCCTAAAAAACAGCTTAAATCATAGAATTTGGGGGTCATTTTGATCCCAAAGTATTATTAACCTCAAAAACCATAATTTCCACTCATTTTCAGTCTATTCTGAATACCTCACACCTCACAATATTATTTTTAGTCCTAAAATTTGCACCGAGGTCGCTGTGTGAGTAAGATAAGCGACCCTAGTGGCCGACACAAACACCGGGCCCATCTAGGAGTGGCACTGCAGTGTCACGCAGGATGTCCCTTCCAAAAAACCCTCCCCAAACAGCACATGACGCAAAGAAAAAAAGAGGCGCAATGAGGTAGCTGTGTGAGTAAGATAAGCGACCCTAGTGGCCGACACAAACACCGGGCCCATCTAGGAGTGGCACTGCAGTGTCACGCAGGATGTCCCTTCCAAAAAACCCTCCCCAAACAGCACATGACGCAAAGAAAAAAAGAGGCGCAATGAGGTAGCTGACTGTGTGAGTAAGATAAGCGACCCTAGTGGCCGACACAAACACCGGGCCCATCTAGGAGTGGCACTGCAGTGTCACGCAGGATGTCCCTTCCAAAAAACCCTCCCCAAACAGCACATGACGCAAAGAAAAAAAGAGGCGCAATGAGGTAGCTGACTGTGTGAGTAAGATAAGCGACCCTAGTGGCCGACACAAACACCGGGCCCATCTAGGAGTGGCACTGCAGTGTCACGCAGGATGTCCCTTCCAAAAAACCCTCCCCAAACAGCACATGACGCAAAGAAAAAAAGAGGCGCAATGAGGTAGCTGACTGTGTGAGTAAGATAAGCGACCCTAGTGGCCGACACAAACACCGGGCCCATCTAGGAGTGGCACTGCAGTGTCACGCAGGATGGCCCTTCCAAAAAACCCTCCCCAAACAGCACATGACGCAAAGAAAAATAAAAGAAAAAAGAGGTGCAAGATGGAATTGTCCTTGGGCCCTCCCACCCACCCTTATGTTGTATAAACAAAACAGGACATGCACACTTTAACCAACCCATCATTTCAGTGACAGGGTCTGCCACACGACTGTGACTGATATGACGGGTTGGTTTGGACCCCCCCCAAAAAAGAAGCAATTAATCTCTCCTTGCACAAACTGGCTCTACAGAGGCAAGATGTCCACCTCATCATCATCCTCCGATATATCACCGTGTACATCCCCCTCCTCACAGATTATCAATTCGTCCCCACTGGAATCCACCATCTCAGCTCCCTGTGTACTTTGTGGAGGCAATTGCTGCTGGTCAATGTCTCCGCGGAGGAATTGATTATAATTCATTTTAATGAACATCATCTTCTCCACATTTTCTGGATGTAACCTCGTACGCCGATTGCTGACAAGGTGAGCGGCGGCACTAAACACTCTTTCGGAGTACACACTTGTGGGAGGGCAACTTAGGTAGAATAAAGCCAGTTTGTGCAAGGGCCTCCAAATTGCCTCTTTTTCCTGCCAGTATAAGTACGGACTGTATGACGTGCCTACTTGGATGCGGTCACTCATATAATCCTCCACCATTCTTTCAATGTTGAGAGAATCATATGCAGTGACAGTAGACGACATGTCCATAATCGTTGTCAGGTCCTTCAGTCCGGACCAGATGTCAGCATCAGCAGTCGCTCCAGACTGCCCTACATCACCGCCAGCGGGTGGGCTCGGAATTCTGAGCCTTTTCCTCGCACCCCCAGTTGCGGGAGAATGTGAAGGAGGAGATGTTGACAGGTCGCGTTCCGCTTGACTTGACAATTTTCTCACCAGCAGGTCTTTTAACCCCAGCAGACTTGTGTCTGCCGGAAAGAGAGATCCAAGGTAGGCTTTAAATCTAGGATCGAGCATGGTGGCCAAAATGTAGTGCTCTGATTTCAACAGATTGACCACCCGTGAATCCTTGTTAAGCGAATTAAGGGCTCCATCCACAAGTCCCACATGCCTAGCGGAATCGCTCCGTGTTAGCTCCTCCTTCAATGTCTCCAGCTTCTTCTGCAAAAGCCTGATGAGGGGAATGACCTGACTCAGGCTGGCAGTGTCTGAACTGACTTCACGTGTGGCAAGTTCAAAGGGCATCAGAACCTTGCACAACGTTGAAATCATTCTCCACTGCGCTTGAGACAGGTGCATTCCACCTCCTATATCGTGCTCAATTGTATAGGCTTGAATGGCCTTTTGCTGCTCCTCCAACCTCTGAAGCATATAGAGGGTTGAATTCCACCTCGTTACCACTTCTTGCTTCAGATGATGGCAGGGCAGGTTCAGTAGTTTTTGGTGGTGCTCCAGTCTTCTGTACGTGGTGCCTGTACGCCGAAAGTGTCCCGCAATTCTTCTGGCCACCGACAGCATCTCTTGCACGCCCCTGTCGTTTTTAAAAAAATTCTGCACCACCAAATTCAAGGTATGTGCAAAACATGGGACGTGCTGGAATTTGCCCATATTTAATGCACACACAATATTGATGGCGTTGTCCGATGCCACAAATCCACAGGAGAGTCCAATTGGGGTAAGCCATTCCGCGATGATCTTCCTCAGTTGCCGTAAGAGGTTTTCAGCTGTGTGCGTATTCTGGAAACCGGTGATACAAAGCGTAGCCTGCCTAGGAAAGAGTTGGCGTTTGCGAGATGCTGCTACTGGTGCCGCCGCTGCTGTTCTTGCGGCGGGAGTCCATACATCTACCCAGTGGGCTGTCACAGTCATATAGTCCTGACCCTGCCCTGCTCCACTTGTCCACATGTCCGTGGTTAAGTGGACATTGGGTACAGCTGCATTTTTTAGGACACTGGTGACTCTTTTTCTGAGGTCTGTGTACATTTTCGGTATCGCCTGCCTAGAGAAATGGAACCTAGATGGTATTTGGTACCGGGGACACAGTACCTCCAACAAGTCTCTAGTTGGCTCTGCAGTAATGATGGATACCGGAACCACGTTTCTCACCACCCAGGATGCCAAGGCCTCAGTTATCCGCTTTGCAGTAGGATGACTGCTGTGATATTTCATCTTCCTCGCAAAGGACTGTTGAACAGTCAATTGCTTACTGGAAGTAGTACAAGTGGGCTTACGACTTCCCCTCTGGGATGACCATCGACTCCCAGCAGCAACAACAGCAGCGCCAGCAGCAGTAGGCGTTACACGCAAGGATGCATCGGAGGAATCCCAGGCAGGAGAGGACTCGTCAGAATTGCCAGTGACATGGCCTGCAGGACTATTGGCATTCCTGGGGAAGGAGGAAATTGACACTGAGGGAGTTGGTGGGGTGGTTTGCGTGAGCTTGGTTACAAGAGGAAGGGATTTACTGGTCAGTGGACTGCTTCCGCTGTCGCCCAAAGTTTTTGAACTTGTCACTGACTTATTATGAATGCGCTGCAGGTGACGTATAAGGGAGGATGTTCCGAGGTGGTTAACGTCCTTACCCCTACTTATTACAGCTTGACAAAGGCAACACACGGCTTGACACCTGTTGTCCGCATTTCTGTTGAAATACTTCCACACCGAAGAGCTGATTTTTTTGGTATTTTCACCAGGCATGTCAGTGGCCATATTCCTCCCACGGACAACAGGTGTCTCCCCGGGTGCCTGACTTAAACAAACCACCTCACCATCAGAATCCTCCTGGTCAATTTCCTCCCCAGCGCCAGCAACACCCATATCCTCCTCATCCTGGTGTACTTCAACACTGACATCTTCAATCTGACTATCAGGAACTGGACTGCGGGTGCTCCTTCCAGCACTTGCAGGGGGCGTGCAAATGGTGGAAGGCGCATGCTCTTCACGTCCAGTGTTGGGAAGGTCAGGCATCGCAACCGACACAATTGGACTCTCCTTGTGGATTTGGGATTTCGAAGAACGCACAGTTCTTTGCGGTGCTTTTGCCAGCTTGAGTCTTTTCATTTTTCTAGCGAGAGGCTGAGTGCTTCCATCCTCATGTGAAGCTGAACCACTAGCCATGAACATAGGCCAGGGCCTCAGCCGTTCCTTGCCACTCCGTGTGGTAAATGGCATATTGGCAAGTTTACGCTTCTCCTCCGACAATTTTATTTTAGGTTTTGGAGTCCTTTTTTTACTGATATTTGGTGTTTTGGATTAGACATGCTCTGTACTATGACATTGGGCATCGGCCTTGGCAGACGACGTTGCTGGCATTTCATCGTCTCGGCCATGACTAGTGGCAGCAGCTTCAGCACGAGGTGGAAGTGGATCTTGATCTTTCCCTAATTTTGGAACCTCAACATTTTTGTTCTCCATATTTTAATAGGCACAACTAAAAGGCACCTCAGGTAAACAATGGAGATGGATGGATACTAGTATACAATTATGGATGGACTGCCGAGTGCCGACACAGAGGTAGCTACAGCCGTGGACTACCGTACTGTACTGTGTCTGCTGCTAATATAGACTGGATGATAATGAGATGTAGTATGTATAAAGAAGAAAAAAAAAACCACGGGTAGGTGGTATACAATTATGGATGGACTGCCGAGTGCCGACACAGAGGTAGCTACAGCCGTGGACTACCGTACTGTACTGTGTCTGCTGCTAATATAGACTGGATGATAATGAGATGTAGTATGTATAAAGAAGAAAAAAAAAAAACCACGGGTAGGTGGTATACAATTATGGACGGACTGCCGAGTGCCGACACAGAGGTAGCTACAGCCGTGGACTACCGTACTGTACTGTGTCTGCTGCTAATATAGACTGGATGATAATGAGATGTAGTATGTATAAAGAAGAAAGAAAAAAAAACCACGGGTAGGTGGTATACAATTATGGATGGACTGCCGAGTGCCGACACAGAGGTAGCTACAGCCGTGGACTACCATACTGTACTGTGTCTGCTGCTAATATAGACTGGATGATAATGAGATGTAGTATGTATAAAGAAGAAAAAAAAAACCACGGGTAGGTGGTATACAATTATGGATGGACTGCCGAGTGCCGACACAGAGGTAGCTACAGCCGTGGACTACCGTACCGTACTGTGTCTGCTGCTAATATAGACTGGATGATAATGAGATGTAGTATGTATAAAGAAGAAAGAAAAAAAAAACACGGGTAGGTGGTATACAATTATGGACGGACTGCCGAGTGCCGACACAGAGGTAGCTACAGCCGTGGACTACCGTACTGTACTGTGTCTGCTGCTAATATAGACTGGTTGATAATGAGATGTAGTATGTATAAAGAAGAAAGAAAAAAAAACCACGGGTAGGTGGTATACAATTATGGATGGACTGCCGAGTGCCGACACAGAGGTAGCTACAGCCGTGGACTACCGTACTGTACTGTGTCTGCTGCTAATATAGACTGGATGATAATGAGATGTAGTATGTATAAAGAAGAAAAAAAAAACCACGGGTAGGTGGTATACAATTATGGATGGACTGCCGAGTGCCGACACAGAGGTAACTACAGCCGTGGACTACCGTACTGTACTGTGTCTGCTGCTAATATAGACTGGATGATAATGAGATGTTGTATGTATAAAGAAGAAAGAAAAAAAAAACCACGGGTAGGTGGTATACAATTATGGATGGACTGCCGAGTGCCGACACAGAGGTAGCTACAGCCGTGAACTACCGTACTGTGTCTGCTGCGACTGGATGATAAATAATGATATAAAAAATATATATATATCACTACTGCAGCCGGACAGGTATATATTATATAATGACGGACCTGCTGGACACTGTCTGTCAGCAGAATGAGTTTTTTATAGAATAAAAAAACACCACACAAGTCACACGACGAGTGTTTAACTTTTTCAGGCAATCACAATATAGTATACTATACTGGTGGTCAGTGTGGTCAGGTCACTGGTCAGTCACACTGGCAGTGGCACTCCTGCAGCAAAAGTGTGCACTGTTTAATTTTAATAATATGTACTCCTGGCTCCTGCTATAACCTATAACTGCTCCCCAGTCTCCCCCACAATTAAGCTGTGTGAGCACAGTCAGATATTATACATAGATGATGCAGCACACTGGGCTGAGCACAGATATGGTATGTGACTGAGTCACTGTGTATCGTTTTTTTCAGGCAGAGAACGGATTATATTAAATAAAACTGCACTGGTGGTCACTGGTCAGTCACTAGTAAACTCTGCACTCTCTAGTACTCCTAAGCTCCAGTAAATCAAGTGTCTCTGTCTCAATCTCACTCTCTCTCTTCTAATCTAAATGGAGAGGACGCCAGCCACGTCCTCTCCCTATCAATCTCAATGCACGTGTGAAAATGGCGGCGACGCGCGGCTCCTTATATAGAATCCGAGTCTCGCGATAGAATCCGAGCCTCGCGAGAATCCGACAGCGTCATGATGACGTTCGGGCGCGCTCGGGTTAACCGAGCAAGGCGGGAAGATCCGAGTCGCTCGGATCCGTGTAAAAAAAGCTGAAGTTCGGGCGGGTTCGGATTCCGAGGAACCGAACCCGCTCATCTCTAATGGATAGTATACTTGACGACACAGAGGTAGGTAGAGCAGTGGACTACTGTATCGTACTGCTATATATTATATGCTGGTGGTCAGCAAAATTATGCACTGTCATCCTACTATATATACTGAGCACAACTTAAATGCACCACAGGTATGGATGGATAGTATACTTGACGACACAGAGGTAGGTAGAGCAGTGGACTACTGTACCGTAGTGCTATATATTATATACTGGTGGTCAGCACAATTATGCACTGTCCTCCTACTATATATACTGCGCACAACTTAAATGCACCACAGGTATGGATGGATAGTATACTTGACGACACAGAGATAGGTAGAGCAGTGGACTACTGTACTGTACTGCTATATATTATATACTGGTGGTCAGCAAAATTATGCACTGTCCTCCTACTATTTATACTGCGCACAACTTAAATGCACCACAGGTATGGATGGATAGTATACTTGACGACACAGAGGTAGGTAGAGCAGTGGACTACTGTACCGTACTGATATAATACTGGTGGTCACTGGTCAGCAAAATTCTGCACTGTCCTCCTACTATATACTACAATGCAGCACAGATATGGAGCGTTTTTCAGGCAGAGAACGTAGATATTTTCAGCACACTGAGCACAGATATTTGCAAGTACACTGAGCACAGATATTTGCAGCACACTGAGCACAGATATTTGCAGCACACTGAACACAACTGAGAGAACGCTGCACGTCCTCTCCCTATCATCTCCAATGCACGAGTGAAAATGGCGGCGACGCGCGGCTCCTTATATAGAATACGAATTTCGCGAGAATACGACAGCGGGATGATGACGTTCGGGCGCGCTCGGGTTAACCGAGCAAGGTGGGAGGATCTGAGTCTGCCTCGGAACCGTGTAAAATGGGTGCAGTTCGGGGGGGTTCGGATTCCGAGGAACCGAACCCGCTCATCACTAATTGAAACAGGGTCTTTGTGGCATCTATAATTCTTTGGAAACATTTTATGCATTATAGAGAGACTGCATCTGTGATTCATGTCTTTTCCTTCACGCCAATAATCATGGTAAGTGTGTGTGTGTGTGTGTGTGTGTGTGTGTGTGTATGTGTGTATAGCTGTGATTCTGTATTTGAATACTAGGGTGTATATAAACTTACAGGATTCAAGGATAGGAAATAGACTATATGCAATAGTGTGATAAGCAGAGGATGGTTACTTTGACAATTGTAGATGCAGGACCATGTGTGCGCCCGAAAGTGGGTGGAGCCCAATGGCACCCCCAGTACCTCCCTGCACTGTGAATAGGCTGCAAGCTGAAATGTGTCCCTCCTCAGCTATTTGGAGCAACAATTGACTTACTCCGTCTGGCACCATCTAGTGACAGACTTGGGGTAGAACAATTTATTTGCCCCCTGTGTGTCTCGTGTTCGCTGGTTATTAGGGTTGTGAGGTGTTGTAGCAGTGGTTTCCTGTATAATTCTGTGACTACCACTTCATGGCACTACAGTCTAGACATGTAGGAAAGTGGTGTTGCATATATTTCAAGATACTTGTTTTGTTATAGCATAAAGAGAAGCATTCTATACAGAAAGCATTTGCCTCGAGTACGGTCAGATGGGGTGGTCGCCCCAAAAGTGCCCCCACCCGTCTTGCTATTTCGGAGGCCAGGCCAAGCAATAGCAGCATTGATGAATGCCTCTTGGCGCCTCTTCCCTTCACATATGGCCGGCCTCTGGTCTCATCAGCCGTGGAACAGGCTCCCACAACCTGGTAGTCAAAACCACGGCTTCCATAATCTGTGTGGACCTGGTGACGCACTGCTGCTGGCAGCAATATGAAGCAGGGACCCAGTGGTCAGCGTGTGGACCAGCACATCAGCCGCAGCAGTAGTGGTCCTCCGTGCTGGTTGGAGAGCTGGGACTGCTTGCAGTAGGACCCAATGAATGGAACATTAGGCTTTTATGTGCTTTTTTAATATCCTTTCTTTATTATAGATTCTTTTAATTATATTTATTTTTCATCAGATTTTTTTAAATCTTTTCACTTTTTTATTTTTTCAAGGTAAGGCACAAACTAGTAGTGTAGACAGGCAGGTTTTGATGGGGTCCTCACATCTCAGTTGCCCCTGGGCCCCCACAAGCCTTAATCTGGCCCTAGTCTGAAGCATTCCACACCAACTTGTCTCATAGTCTTCCAGTTCATATTACAACCAGTAGGTTACAAGAGATTTCATATACTTTATACAAAGGGATTAATGAGACATTATTATCCTTAATTTATATGGCACCACAAGGGTTCCTCAGCGGGTGGTCTTCAGTATGCCGACTGACGGGATCCCGGCGCACAGTATACCGGCGCCGGGATCCCGACAGCCGGCATACTGACACTATTCTCCCTCGTGGGGGTCCACGACCCCCCTGGAGGGATAATAAAATAGCGTGGCGAGCGCAGTGAGCCCGCAAGGGGCTCATTTGCGCTCGCCACACTGTCGGTAAGCCGGCGGTTGGCATCCCGGCGGCGGTATGCTGGTCGCCGGGAGCCCGACCGCCGGCATACCATAGTGAACCCTTCCTCAGCACCTAACAAGCACACAACAACATACATAATGAGAAGAACAAGAAAACCGTGAACTTACAGTACAAACCAGGGTGTGGTTCGTTTTATCGACAGTATCTAGGTCGACAATGTTTAGGTCGACCACTATAGGTCGACAGTCACTAGGTCGACATGGATGGAAGGTCGACAGGGTTTCTAGGTCGACATGTGCTAGGTCGACAGGTCTAAAGGTCGACATGAGGATTATTATTTTTTGTGTCGTTTTCTTCGTAAAGTGACCGGGATCCCAAATTAGTGCACCGCGTCCCCTCGCATGGTGCCTTCGCTCCACTACCGCTTCGCTCGGCACACTTTACCGTTCCAATCGTAGTCCACGTGGATCGTTAAGTATGAAACCCCCCCCCAAAAAAATGTGAAAAACTCGTGTTGACCTTTAGACCTGTCGACCTAGCACATGTCGACCTAGAAACCCTGTCGACCTTCCATCCATGTCAACCTATAGTGGTCGACCTAAACATTGTCGACCTAGACACTGTCGATCTTCAGACCGGATCCCTACAAGACAATGCAGGACAAGTACATGGTTTATAAACATTGTTGCATAAGCGGTCATAGCACTCAAATAAGCAACAGGGTGGCAGAAACCAAGGGTTAGGTGCCATTGTAAGGTGTAGATGATAGGGTAAGTAAGGGAAGGAAAGAGCAAGAGGGAAGAGGGCCCTGCTCGTGGGAGCTTACATTCTTTCTTTTAATATTGAAAATTGAATGCTAATACTTGACTCTTACATGTGCTGCATGCTGATTTGTTTTGTCTTCTAAAGTAATTTTTTTTTAAAGGAAGTGATCTAGAATGAATTTCAGTGAACAGGGCGTTCTTGTCAGTAACTAGAAGTAAGGGATCTGTAGTAACCAGAAGTAAGGGATCTGTGGGGGTAAATCAGACCTGATCACTAGGCTGCGATCAGGTCCGAACTGCGCATGCGTATGCACCATAATGCGCAGGCTTCACGGACCGCAGCAATGGGGATCGATGCATAGCGATGGGATGGTGCAAAAAAGGCGATCGCACGGGTGATCGCAAGGTGACTGATAGGAGGAGGGCGTTTGTGGTAGAGATGAGCGCCTGAAATTTTTCGGGTTTTGTGTTTTGGTTTTGGGTTCGGTTCCGCGGCCGTGTTTTGGGTTCGAACGCGTTTTGGCAAAACCCCACCGAATTTTTTTTGTCGGATTCGGGTGTGTTTTGGATTCGGGTGTTTTTTTCAAAAAACACTAAAAAACAGCTTAAATCATAGAATTTGGGGGTCATTTTGATCCCAAAGTATTATTAACCTCAAAAACCATAATTTACACTCATTTTCAGTCTATTCTGAATACCTCACACCTCACAATATTATTTTTAGTCCTAAAATTTGCACCGAGGTCGCTGTGTGAGTAAGATAAGCGACCCTAGTGGCCGACACAAACACCGGGCCCATCTAGGAGTGGCACTGCAGTGTCACGCAGGATGTCCCTTCCAAAAAACCCTCCCCAAACAGCACATGACGCAAAGAAAAAAAGAGGCGCAATGAGGTAGCTGTGTGAGTAAGATTAGCGACCCTAGTGGCCGACACAAACACCGGGCCCATCTAGGAGTGGCACTGCAGTGTCACGCAGGATGGCCCTTCCAAAAAACCCTCCCCAAACAGCACATGACGCAAAGAAAAAAAGAGGCGCAATGAGGTAGCTGTGTGAGTAAGATTAGCGACCCTAGTGGCCGACACAAACACCGGGCCCATCTAGGAGTGGCACTGCAGTGTCACGCAGGATGTCCCTTCCAAAAAACCCTCCCCAAACAGCACATGACGCAAAGAAAAAAAGAGGCGCAATGAGGTAGCTGTGTAAGATTAGCGACCCTAGTGGCCGACACAAACACCGGGCCCATCTAGGAGTGGCACTGCAGTGTCACGCAGGATGTCCCTTCCAAAAAACCCTCCCCAAACAGCACATGACGCAAAGAAAAAAAGAGGCGCAATGAGGTAGCTGTGTGAGTAAGATTAGCGACCCTAGTGGCCGACACAAACACCGGGCCCATCTAGGAGTGGCACTGCAGTGTCACGCAGGATGTCCCTTCCAAAAAACCCTCCCCAAACAGCACATGACGCAAAGAAAAAAAGAGGCGCAATGAGGTAGCTGACTGTGTGAGTAAGATTAGCGACCCTAGTGGCCGACACAAACACCGGGCCCATCTAGGAGTGGCACTGCAGTGTCACGCAGGATGTCCCTTCCAAAAAACCCTCCCCAAACAGCACATGACGCAAAGAAAAAAAGAGGCGCAATGAGGTAGCTGACTGTGTGAGTAAGATTAGCGACCCTAGTGGCCGACACAAACACCGGGCCCATCTAGGAGTGGCACTGCAGTGTCACGCAGGATGTCCCTTCCAAAAAACCCTCCCCAATCAGCACATGATGCAAAGAAAAAGAAAAGAAAAAAGAGGTGCAAGATGGAATTGTCCTTGGGCCCTCCCACCCACCCTTATGTTGTATAAACAAAACAGGACATGCACACTTTAACCAACCCATCATTTCAGTGACAGGGTCTGCCACACGACTGTGACTGATATGACGGGTTGGTTTGGACCCCCCCCAAAAAAGAAGCAATTAATCTCTCCTTGCACAAACTGGCTCTACAGAGGCAAGATGTCCACCTCATCTTCACCCTCCGATATATCACCGTGTACATCCCCCTCCTCACAGATTATCAATTCGTCCCCACTGGAATCCACCATCTCAGCTCCCTGTGTACTTTGTGGAGGCAATTGCTGCTGGTCAATGTCTCCGCGGAGTAATTGATTATAATTCATTTTAATGAACATCATCTTCTCCACATTTTCTGGATGTAACCTCGTACGCCGATTGCTGACAAGGTGAGCGGCGGCACTAAACACTCTTTCGGAGTACACACTTGTGGGAGGGCAACTTAGGTAGAATAAAGCCAGTTTGTGCAAGGGCCTCCAAATTGCCTCTTTTTCCTGCCAGTATAAGTACGGACTGTGTGACGTGCCTACTTGGATGCGGTCACTCATATAATCCTCCACCATTCTATCAATGTTGAGAGAATCATATGCAGTGACAGTAGACGACATGTCCGTAATCGTTGTCAGGTCCTTCAGTCCGGACCAGATGTCAGCATCAGCAGTCGCTCCAGACTGCCCTGCATCACCGCCAGCGGGTGGGCTCGGAATTCTGAGCCTTTTCCTCGCACCCCCAGTTGCGGGAGAATGTGAAGGAGGAGATGTTGACAGGTCGCGTTCCGCTTGACTTGACAATTTTGTCACCAGCAGGTCTTTCAACCCCAGCAGACCTGTGTCTGCCGGAAAGAGAGATCCAAGGTAGGCTTTAAATCTAGGATCGAGCACGGTGGCCAAAATGTAGTGCTCTGATTTCAACAGATTGACCACCCGTGAATCCTTGTTAAGCGAATTAAGGGCTGCATCCACAAGTCCCACATGCCTAGCGGAATCGCTCCCTTTTAGCTCCTTCTTCAATGCCTCCAGCTTCTTCTGCAAAAGCCTGATGAGGGGAATGACCTGACTCAGGCTGGCAGTGTCTGAACTGACTTCACGTGTGGCAAGTTCAAAGGGCATCAGAACCTTGCACAACGTTGAAATCATTCTCCACTGCACTTGAGACAGGTGCATTCCACCTACTATATCGTGCTCAATTGTATAGGCTTGAATGGCCTTTTGCTGCTCCTCCAACCTCTGAAGCATATAGAGGGTTGAATTCCACCTCGTTACCACTTCTTGCTTCAGATGATGGCAGGGCAGGTTCAGTAGTTTTTGGTGGTGCTCCAGTCTTCTGTACGTGGTGCCTGTACGCCGAAAGTGTCCCGCAATTTTTCTGGCCACCGACAGCATCTCTTGCACGCCCCTGTCGTTTTTTAAAAAATTCTGCACCACCAAATTCAAGGTATGTGCAAAACATGGGACGTGCTGGAATTTGCCCATATTTAATGCACACACAATATTGCTGGCGTTGTCCGATGCCACAAATCCACAGGAGAGTCCAATTGGGGTAAGCCATTCCGCGATGATCTTCCTCAGTTGCCGTAAGAGGTTTTCAGCTGTGTGCGTATTCTGGAAAGCGGTGATACAAAGCGTAGCCTGCCTAGGAAAGAGTTGGCGTTTGCGAGATGCTGCTACTGGTGCCGCCGCTGCTGTTCTTGCGGCGGGAGTCCATACATCTACCCAGTGGGCTGTCACAGTCATATAGTCCTGACCCTGCCCTGCTCCACTTGTCCACATGTCCGTGGTTAAGTGGACATTGGGTACAACTGCATTTTTTAGGACACTGGTGAGTCTTTTTCTGACGTCCGTGTACATTCTCGGTATCGCCTGCCTAGAGAAGTGGAACCTAGATGGTATTTGGTAACGGGGGCACACTGCCTCAATAAATTGTCTAGTTCCCTGTGAACTAACGGCGGATACCGGACGCACGTCTAACACCAACATAGTTGTCAAGGACTCAGTTATCCGCTTTGCAGTAGGATGACTGCTGTGATATTTCATCTTCCTCGCAAAGGACTGTTGAACAGTCAATTGCTTACTGGAAGTAGTACAAGTGGGCTTACGACTTCCCCTCTGGGATGACCATCGACTCCCAGTGGCAACAACAGCAGCGCCAGCAGCAGTAGGCGTTACACGCAAGGATGCATCGGAGGAATCCCAGGCAGGAGAGGACTCGTCAGAATTGCCAGTGACATGGCCTGCAGGACTATTGGCATTCCTGGGGAAGGAGGAAATTGACACTGAGGGAGTTGGTGGGGTGGTTTGCGTGAGCTTGGTTACAAGAGGAAGGGATTTACTGGTCAGTGGACTGCTTCCGCTGTCACCCAAAGTTTTTGAACTTGTCACTGACTTATTATGAATGCGCTGCAGGTGACGTATAAGGGAGGATGTTCCGAGGTGGTTAACGTCCTTACCCCTACTTATTACAGCTTGACAAAGGGAACACACGGCTTGACACCTGTTGTCCGCATTTCTGGTGAAATACCTCCACACCGCAGAGCTGATTTTTTTGGTATTTTCACCTGGCATGTCAACGGCCATATTCCTCCCACGGACAACAGGTGTCTCCCCGGGTGCCTGACTTAAACAAACCACCTCACCATCAGAATCCTCCTGGTCAATTTCCTCCCCAGCGCCAGCAACACCCATATCCTCCTCATCCTGGTGTACTTCAACACTGACATCTTCAATCTGACTATCAGGAACTGGACTGCGGGTGCTCCTTCCAGCACTTGCAGGGGGCGTGCAAATGGTGGAAGGCGCATGCTCTTCACGTCCAGTGTTGGGAAGGTCAGGCATCGCAACCGACACAATTGGACTCTCCTTGTGGATTTGGGATTTCAAAGAACGCACAGTTCTTTGCGGTGCTTTTGCCAGCTTGAGTCTTTTCAGTTTTCTAGCGAGAGGCTGAGTGCTTCCATCCTCATGTGAAGCTGAACCACTAGCCATGAACATAGGCCAGGGCCTCAGCCGTTCCTTGCCACTCCGTGTGGTAAATGGCATATTGGCAAGTTTACGCTTCTCCTCCGACAATTTTATTATAGGTTTTGGAGTCCTTTTTTTACTGATATTTGGTGTTTTGGTTTTGACATGCTCTGTACTATGCCATTGGGCATCGGCCTTGGCAGACGACGTTGCTGGCATTTCATCGTCTCGGCCATGACTAGTGGCAGCAGCTTCAGCACGAGGTGGAAGTGGATCTTGATCTTTCCCTAATTTTGGAACCTCAACATTTTTGTTCTCCATATTTTAATAGGCACAACTAAAAGGCACCTCAGGTAAACAATGGAGATGGATGGATTGGATACTAGTATACAATTATGGACGGGCTGCCGAGTGCCGACACAGAGGTAGCCACAGCCGTGAACTACCGCACTGTACTGTGTCTGCTGCTAATATATAGACTGGTTGATAAAGAGATAGTATACTCGTAACTAGTATGTATGTATAAAGAAAGAAAAAAAAACCACGGTTAGGTGGTATATACAATTATGGACGGGCTGCCGAGTGCCGACACAGAGGTAGCCACAGCCGTGAACTACCGCACTGTACTGTGTCTGCTGCTAATATATAGACTGGTTGATAAAGAGATAGTATACTCGTAACTAGTATGTATGTATAAAGAAAGAAAAAAAAACCACGGTTAGGTGGTATATACAATTATGGACGGGCTGCCGAGTGCCGACACAGAGGTAGCCACAGCCGTGAACTACCGCACTGTACTGTGTCTGCTGCTAATATAGACTGGTTGATAAAGAGATAGTATACTCGTAACTAGTATGTATGTATAAAGAAAGAAAAAAAAACCACGGTTAGGTGGTATATACAATTATGGACGGGCTGCCGAGTGCCGACACAGAGGTAGCCACAGCCGTGAACTACCGCACTGTACTGTGTCTGCTGCTAATATAGACTGGTTGATAAAGAGATAGTATACTCGTAACTAGTATGTATGTATAAAGAAAGAAAAAAAAACCACGGTTAGGTGGTATATACAATTATGGACGGGCTGCCGAGTGCCGACACAGAGGTAGCCACAGCCGTGAACTACCGCACTGTACTGTGTCTGCTGCTAATATATAGACTGGTTGATAAAGAGATAGTATACTCGTAACTAGTATGTATGTATAAAGAAAGAAAAAAAAACCACGGTTAGGTGGTATATACAATTATGGACGGGCTGCCGAGTGCCGACACAGAGGTAGCCACAGCCGTGAACTACCGCACTGTACTGTGTCTGCTGCTAATATAGACTGGTTGATAAAGAGATAGTATACTCGTAACTAGTATGTATGTATAAAGAAAGAAAAAAAAACCACGGTTAGGTGGTATATACAATTATGGACGGGCTACCGAGTGCCGACACAGAGGTAGCCACAGCCGTGAACTACCGCACTGTACTGTGTCTGCTGCTAATATATAGACTGGTTGATAAAGAGATAGTATACTCGTAACTAGTATGTATGTATAAAGAAAGAAAAAAAAACCACGGTTAGGTGGTATATACAATTATGGACGGGCTGCCGAGTGCCGACACAGAGGTAGCCACAGCCGTGAACTACCGCACTGTACTGTGTCTGCTGCTAATATATAGACTGGTTGATAAAGAGATAGTATACTCGTAACTAGTATGTATGTATAAAGAAAGAAAAAAAAACCACGGTTAGGTGGTATATACAATTATGGACGGGCTGCCGAGTGCCGACACAGAGGTAGCCACAGCCGTGAACTACCGCACTGTACTGTGTCTGCTGCTAATATATAGACTGGTTGATAAAGAGATAGTATACTCGTAACTAGTATGTATGTATAAAGAAAGAAAAAAAAACCACAGTTAGGTGGTATATACAATTATGGACGGGCTGCCGAGTGCCGACACAGAGGTAGCCACAGCCGTGAACTACCGCACTGTACTGTGTCTGCTGCTAATATATAGACTAGTTGATAAAGAGATAGTATACTCGTAACTAGTATGTATGTATAAAGAAAGAAAAAAAAACCACGGTTAGGTGGTATATACAATTATGGACGGGCTGCCGAGTGCCGACACAGAGGTAGCCACAGCCGTGAACTACCGCACTGTACTGTGTCTGCTGCTAATATAGACTGGTTGATAAAGAGATAGTATACTACTAATATTATATATACTGGTGGTCAGGTCACTGGTCACTAGTCACACTGGCAGTGGCACTCCTGCAGCAAAAGTGTGCACTGTTTAATTTTAATATAATATTATGTACTCCTGGCTCCTGCTATAACCTATAACTGGCACTGCAGTAGTGCTCCCCAGTCTCCCCCACAATTATAAGCTGTGTGAGCTGAGCAGTCAGACAGATATATAATATATATAGATGATGCAGCACACTGGCCTGAGCCTGAGCAGTGCACACAGATATGGTATGTGACTGACTGAGTCACTGTGTGTATCGCTTTTTTCAGGCAGAGAACGGATATATTAAATAAACTGCACTGTGTGTCTGGTGGTCACTCACTATATAATATATTATGTACTCCTGGCTCCTGCTATAACCTATAACTGGCACTGCAGTAGTGCTCCCCAGTCTCCCCCACAATTATAAGCTGTGTGAGCTGAGCAGTCAGACAGATATATATAATATTATATATATAGATGATGCAGCACACTGGCCTGAGCCTGAGCAGTGCACACAGATATGGTATGTGACTGAGTCACTGTGTGCTGTGTATCGCTTTTTTCAGGCAGAGAACGGATTATAAATAAAACTGGTGGTCACTGGTCACTATCAGCAAAACTCTGCACTGTACTGAGTAGTGAGTACTCCTAATGCTCCCCAAAATTAGTAAATCAAGTGTCTCTCTAATCTATTCTAAACGGAGAGGACGCCAGCCACGTCCTCTCCCTATCAATCTCAATGCACGTGTGAAAATGGCGGCGACGCGCGGCTCCTTATATAGAATCCGAGTCTCGCGATAGAATCCGAGCCTCGCGAGAATCCGACAGCGTCATGATGACGTTCGGGCGCGCTCGGGTTAACCGAGCAGGGCGGGAAGATCCGAGTCGCTCGGACCCGTGAAAAAAAACATGAAGTTCTGGCGGGTTCGGATTCAGAGAAACCGAACCCGCTCATCTCTAGTTTGTGGGTGGCAATTGACTGTTTTCAGGGAGTGTCTGGAAAAACACAGGTGTGTCCAAGCGTTGGAAGGGAGGGTGTCTGGCGCTAATTCCGGTTCTGGACAGGCTGAAGTGTTCGCAGCGGCTAAGTAAGTCCTGGGCTACGCAGAGACTGCACAAAATCAGTTTGTACAGCTCTGCTACACATGCGATCGCACACTTGCACAGCTAAAATACACTCCCCCTGTGGGCAGCGACTATCTGAACACAGGGCTGCAAAAATCGCTGCCCAGCGATCAGGTCTGAATGACCCCCTGTGAGAGGTACTATGAAGGAAATGTGGCATAGTGTAGTTAGAAAATTACAAATAGGTTTTGAATAAAGAAAACAGTGATAGAATCCAAGTGTAGGTAAAATGGTATGGTTTAGTGTCTAATTATCAATATTTTTAAGGTTAACTTGATTTTAAATATTTCTCTCAGTACTCATTTATACCCATTATGGATCCTTCTGAGCTTAAAACATCCATCTCACGCTCTCTCGCTTATTTCCTTACCACCTTTTATTCCTTTCTCAAACCCACGCCACCAGAATAGCCTTATCTGCCAACTTCTAACTTTCCACAAATTCATCTGCATTTCAGATCCTTTCCGTTGAGTGATTCCTGGCCACATATTCGCAGGTGTCGCCCTGAAGTAAACAGAGCACGAATAGAGTCTGAAATGAGATAAAAATACAGATCTTTGAGTCCTTTGTCCATACAAAGTCTGAACCAGACTCACCCACCCCCTCTTCTTCCTCCTTTCCTTTCACTCTGCCTCTCCCCTCTTAATGTGGTCAGATTCACAGGTGGGAGTTTTCAGAAATGTGCAATATTTTAACATCTGAATCTCTGAGAAAGTAATTTACAAAGCTGAAAATGCCTGCTCCATAGTGCAAAAACAGCCTTGTAGTTTGCCATGTGGTGTAGTTTATACAAGTGTGTCTATATATTTGATGAGCAATGTTGGCGGGCTGGCGGTATATGAAGTAGAGCAGCTGTTTGCACCGCTAGGAAACAAGACCTTCCCCTTTCATTTCTTACCAGCTTATTGGTAGTGTACTACAAAGATTTTGGATCATGTCCCGGCACCCTAGCTTGCGGGCCTCCCCACACCTCAAGGCAAACATCCCCGGTGTCTCCGGTAATTGCACCACTGGAAATTAAGTCGCTTCTACTGAAGTACAGTATTGAGTAGACACTCAGGGGTATATTTACTAAGGTCCCGATTTTGACCGAGATGCCGTTTTTTCTTCAAAGTGTCATCTCGGTAATTTACTAAGCAAAAATCACGGCAGTGATGAGGGCATTCGTAATATTTTGGAAGTCCTAAGAAAAAATTACGAATCAATACACCATCGGTCAAATACGCCTGCAATTTGGTAGAAATCGTGAATTTACTAAAAAGTGCAAATCACAAACACTGCCGACAATAGCCAAACACTGCCGTGCAGAAATACAGTTCGTAAAAAAGTGCTAAAAAAAAACAGACCTGCTTTTTTATCCCGTGTTTGGATAGGCATGCACGGATCCATGAGATCCGTGCATGTTTATCAGTGGGAAGGGGTGGGAAAGTGTTAATTTTTAGAAAAAAAATTGCGTGGGGTCCCCCCTCCTAAGCAAAACCAGCCTCGGGCTCTTTGAGCCGGTCCTGGTTGCAAAAATATGGGAAAAAATTGACAGGGGTTCCCCCATATTTAAACAACCAGCACCGGGCTCTGCGCCTGGTCCTGGTTCCAAAAATACGGGGGACAAAAAGCGTAGGGGTCCCCCGTATTTTTGAAACCAGCACCGGGCTCCACTAGCTGGACAGATAATGCCACAGCCGGGGTCACTTTTATACAGCGCCCTGCGGCCGTGGCATTAAATACCCAACTAGTCACCCCTGGCCGGGGTACTAGTTTAGAAAAAAAATTGCGTGGGGTCCCCCCTCCTAAGCAAAACCAGCCTCGGGCTCTTTGAGCCGGTCCTGGTTGCAAAAATATGGGAAAAAAATTGACAGGGGTTCCCCCATATTTAAACAACCAGCACCGGCTCTGCGCCTGGTCCTGGTTCCAAAAATACGGGGGACAAAAAGTGTAGGGGTCCCCCGTATTTTTGAAACCAGCACCGGGCTCCACTAGCTGGACAGATAATGCCACAGCCGGGGTCACTTTTATACAGCGCCCTGCGGCCGTGGCATTAAATACCCAACTAGTCACCCCTGGCCGGGGTACTAGTTTAGAAAAAAAATTGGTCCCTGCGGCCCTGGCATTACATACCCAACTAGTCACCCCTGGCCGGGGTACCCTGGAGGAGTGGGAACCCCTTCAATCAAGGGCCAGGGGTGAAGCCCGAGGCTGTCCCCCCCATCCATGGGCTGCGGATGGGAGGCTGATAGCCATTGTGTAAAAAAATGAATATTGTTTTTAGTAGCAGTACTACAAGTCCCAGCAAGCCTCCCCCGCAAGCTGGTACTTGGAGAACCACAAGTACCAGCATGCGGCGGAAAACCGGGCCCGCTGGTACCTGTAGTACTACTACTAAAAAAAATACCCCAATAAAAACATAAGACACACACCTTGAAAGTATAACTTTAATACATACATCCACACCACCATATACACATACTTACCTTATGTTCACACGAGGGTCGGTCCTCTTCTCCATGTAGAATCCATGGTGTACCTGTTGAAAAAATTATACTCACAAAATCCAGGGTAGAAGGCTCTTCTGCTTGTAATCCATTTGTAATCCACGTACTTGTCAAAATAAAAAAAACGGACACCCGACCTCGAACTGAAAGGGGCCCCATGTTTTCACATGGGACCCCTTTCCCCGAATGCCAGAAACCCCCTCTGACTTATGTCTAAGTGGGTTTCTTCAGCCAATCAGGGAGCGCCACGTTGTGGCACCCTCCTGATCGGCTGTGTGCTCCTGTACTGTCTGACAGGCGGCACACGGCAGTGTTACAATGTAGCGCCTATGCGCTCCATTGTAACCAATGGTGGGAACTTTGTGGTCAGCGGTTGACCGAAAGTAACCTCACCGCTGACCACAAAGTTCCCACCATTGGTTATAATGGAGTGCATAGGCGCTACATTGTAACACTGCCGTGTGCCGCCTGTCAGACAGTACAGGAGCACACAGCCGATCAGGAGGGTGCCACAACGTGGCGGTGAGGTTACTTTCGGTCAACCGCTGACCACAAAGTTCCCACCATTGGTTACAATGGAGCGCATAGGCGCTACATTGTATCACTGCCGTGTGCTGCCTGACATACACTACAGGAGCACACAGCCAATCAGGAGGGTGCCACGACGTGGCGCTCCCTGATTGGCAGAAGGAACCCTCTTAGACAGAAGTCAGGGGGGGTTCCTGGCAGTCGGGGAAAGGGGTCCCATGTGAAAACATGGGGCCCCTTTCAGTGCGTGGTCGGGTGTCCGTTTTTTTATTTTGCAAAGTACGTGGATTACAAATAGAACAGAAGAGGACCGATCTACACTGGATTATGTGAGTATAATTTTTCCTACAGGTACCCCATGGATTCTACATGGAGAAGAGGACCGACCCTCGTGTGAACATAGGTAAGTATGTATATTTGGAGGTGTGGATGTATGAATTAAACTTTTACTTTCAAGGTGTGTGTCTTCTGTTTTTATTGGGGTATTTTTTTAGTAGTAGTACTACAGGTACCAGCGGGCCCGGTTTTCCACCGCATGCTGGTACTTGTGGCTCTCCAAGTACCAGCTTGCGGGGGAGGCTTGCTGGGACTTGTAGCACTGCTACTAAAAACAATATTCACATTTTGGCAAAAAGGCTATCAGCCCCCCATCCGCCGCCCTTGGATGGGGGGGACAGCCTCAGGCTTCACCCCTGGCCCTTGGGTGGCTGGAGGGGGGGACCCCTTGATTGAAGGGGCCCCCACTCCTCCAGGGTACCCCGGCCAGGGGTGACTAGTTGGGTATGTAATGCCAGGGCCGCAGGGACCAATATAAAAGTGTCCCCCGGCTGTGGCATTATGTATCTGGCTAGTGGAGCCCGGTGCTGGTTTCAGAAATACGGGGGACCCCTACGCTTTTTGTCCCCCGTATTTTTGGAACCAGGACCAGGCGCAGAGCCCGGTGCTGGTTGATTAAATATGGGGGAACCCCGGTCTATTTTTTCAACCAGGACCGGCTCAATGAGCCCGGGGCTGGTTTTGCTTAGGAGGGGGGACCCTACGCATTTTTTTTTGGCAAATTTAACACTTTCCCAACCCTTCCCACTGATAAACATGCACGGATCTCATGGATCCGTGCATGCCTATCAGAACACGGTAAAAAAAAGCAGGTCTGTTTTATTTTAGCACTTTTTCACGATTGGTATTTTTTCACGGCAGTGTTTGGCTATTGTCGGCAGTGTTTGTGAATTACACTTTTTAGTAAATGACCGAGTTCTACCAAATTACAGGCGTATTTGACCGATGGTGTAATCATTCGTATTTTTATTCGAGGACTTCCAAAAAAATACGAATGCCCTCATCACTGCCGTGATTTGAGTTTAGTAAATTCCCGAGATGACACTTTGAAGAAAAAACACCATCTCGGTCAAAATCGGGACCTTAGTAAATATACCCCTCTGTCTCTCCAAAGGGCCTTCTTTGGGGAATTGTCCCCTTATAGTTATATCCCAGTGTGTGTGTGGGGTGTCGGTACGTGTGTCGGCATGTCTGAAATGGAAGGCTTATCCAAAGAGGAGGTGGAACAGATGAGTGGTGTGTCTCAGTCGGCGGTGCCGACTCAGGATTGGATGAATATGTGGCATATGTTAAATGCTAGTGTAGCTTCACTGCATAAAAGACTGGACAAAGCAGAGTCCAGAGCGTCGGCAGGTAATCAATCTACAGATTGTGCTGACTCACAGGACCCGTCGGGGTCTCAGAAACGTCCCTTCTCACAAATAAGGGACACAGATACCGACACGGACTCTGATTCCAGTGTCGACTATGATGAAGTAAGGTTGCACCCCAGGGTGACAAAAAGTATTCAGTGCATGATTATTGCAATAAAAGATGTGTTACATATCACTGATGAGCCCTCGGTGCCCGACACGAGGATACACATGTTTAAGGGAAAGAAACAGGTTATAAACTTTTCTCCTTCCCATGAAATTAATGAGTTATGTGAAAAAGCTTGGGAAACTCCAGATAAGAAACTGCAGATTCCCAAAAGGGTTCTTATGGCGTACCGTTTCCCTACACAGGACAGGGTACGTTGGGAATCCTCTCCCACAGTGGACAAAGCCTTAACACGCCTTTCCAAGAAGGTGGCGCTACCGTCCCCTGACACAGCGGCCCTCAAGGACCCTGCGGACCGCAGGCAAGAGACTACACTAAAGTCTATCTACACTCATACTGGTACTTTGCTTAGACCGGCAATTGCGTCGGCATGGGTATGTAGTGCAGTAGCAGCTTGGACAGATACACTGTCAGCTGACCTTGATACCCTAGATAGGGATACAATTTTGTTAACATTAGCTCATATTAAGGACGCAGTCTTATATATGAGGGACGCTCAAAGAGACATTGGTTTACTGGGTTCAAGAGCCAATGCTATGGCTATTTCGGCAAGAAGAGCCTTGTGGATCCGCCAATGGATGGGGGATACAGACTCAAAAAGGCATATGGAGGTTTTACCTTACAAAGGTGATGTATTGTTTGGGGACGGCCTCGCGGACCTGATCTCTACAGCTACCGCGGGTAAGTCGACCTTTTTACCTTTTGTTCCCCAACAGCAAAAGAAACTCCCACAATATCAGATGCAGTCCTTTCGGTCGCATAGATCCAGAAGAGGTCGGGGCTCCTCTTTCCTCACCAGAGGTAAGGGTAGAGGCAAGAGGACACCTGCTGCGGCTGGTTCCCAAGAGCAGAAGTCCTTCCCGGCTTCCGCTAAGTCCACCGCATGACGCTGGGGCTCCCCTGCGGGAGTCCGCTCAGGTGGGGGTACACCTTCGACTATTCAGCCAAGTCTGGGTTCAGTCAGACGTGGACCCTTGGGTGATAGAAATAGTCTCCCAGGGCTACAAGCTGGAATTCGAATAGGTGCCCCCACGCCGATTTTTCAAGTCGGCCTTACCAGCTTCTACTCCAGAGTGGGAAGTAGTGCTAGCTGCAATTCAAATGCTGTGTCAACAGCGAGTGATTATCAGGGTTCCCCTGAGCCAACAGGGAAAAGGGTATTATTCAACCCTATTTGTGGTCCCGAAGCCGGATGGTTCGGTCAGGCCCATTTTAAACCTAAAATCCCTGAACCTGTACCTGAAAAGATTCAAATTCAAGATGGAATCGCTCCGAGCGGTGATAGCCTGCCTGGAAGGGGGGATTTTATGGTGTCACTAGACATAAAGGATGCTTACCTTCATGTCCCCATATATCCCTCTCATCAGGAGTTCCTGAGATTCGCGGTACATGATTGTCATTACCAGTTTCAGACGTTGCCGTTTGGGCTGTCCACGGCCCCGAGGATTTTCACCAAGATAATGGCGGAAATGATGGTAATCCTGCGCAAGCGAGGAGTCACAATTATCCCATACTTGGATGATCTCCTGATAAAAGCGAGATTAAGAGAGCAATTACTGGAGAACGTGGCACTCTCTCAGAGAGTGCTTCAGCAACATGGGTGGATTCTCAATATACCAAAGTCACAGTTGGTTCCGACAACTCGACTAGCCTTCCTTGGCATGCTACTGGACACGGAACAAAAGAAAGTTTTCCTCCGTTGGAAAAAGTCCAGGACCTCCAGAACATGGTCCGAGAACTACTGAAGCCGAAAAGAGTGTCAGCTCATCAATGCACTCGGGTTCTGGGGGAAATGGTGGCAACTTACGAGGCCATTCCCTTCGGCAGGTTCCATGCAAGGACGTTTCAATGGGATCTTCTGGACAAATGGTCCGGGTCCCATCTATAATTACATCAAAAAATAACACTGTCCCCCAGGGCCAGGGTGTCTCTTCTATGGTGGCTGCAAAGTGCTCACCTTCTAGAGGGTCGCAGGTTCGGCATTCAGGACTGGATCCTGGTAACCATGGACGCGGGCCTCCGAGGATGGAGAGCAGTCACCCAAGGAAGAAATTTTCAGGGACTATGGTCAGACCAGGAGTCCTGTCTACACATCAACGTGTTGGAGCTAAGGGCCATATACAACGGCCTTCGACAAGCGGATATTCTTCTTCGCAACCTACCGGTTCTGATTCAATCAGACAATGTCACAGCAGTAGCTCATGTGAACCGCCAAGGCGGGACAAGAAGCAGAGTTGCGATGGCGGAAGCCACCAGGATTCTTCGCTGGGCGGAAAATCACGTAAGCGCTCTGTCAGCTGTCTTCATTCCGGGAGTGGACAACTGGGAAGCAGACTTCCTCAGCAGACACGATCTCCATCCAGGAGAGTGGGGACTTCATCAAGAAGTATTTGCAGAGATAACGGATCTCTGGGGAGTTCCTCAAATAGACATGATGGCGTCATGCCTCAACAAGAAGCTTCGGAAGTATTGTGCCAGGTCCCGGGACCCTCAGGCAATAGCAGTAGACGCTCTGGTAACACCATGGGTATTCCAGTCGGTCTACGTGTTTCCTCCTCTTCCTCTCATCACAAAAGTGTTGAGGATCATAAATCGAAAAAGAGTACAAACAATACTCATTGTTCCAGACTGGCCTCGAAGGGCCTGGTACTCAGATCTTCAGGAGATGCTCACGGAAGATCCCTGGCCACTTCCTCTAAGGGAAGACCTGTTACAGCAGGGGCCCTGCATGTTCCAAGACTTACCGCGGTTACGTTTGATGGCATGGCGGTTGAACAACGGATCCTAGCGGAGAAGGGTATTCCAGAGGAGGTCATACCTACTCTAATAAAGGCTAGGAAGGAGGTGACGGTAAAACATTATCACCGTATCTGGCGGAAATATGTCTCTTGGTGTGAAACCAAGAATGCTCCTACGGAAGATTTCCATCTGGGTCGTTTTCTCCACTTCCTACAGACAGGAGTGGATATGGGCCTAAAGTACAGATTTCGGCCTTGTCAATATTCTTTCAGAAGGAATTGGCTTCTCTCCCAGAAGTCCAGAAGTTTGTAAAAGGAGTACTACACATCCAGCCTCCTTTTGTGCCCCCGGTGGCACCATGGAACCTGAACGTGGTGTTGCAGTTCCTTAAATCACACTGGTTTGAACCCTTTGAAACGGTGGAGTTGAAATTTCTCACCTGGAAGGTGGTCATGTTGTTAGCCTTGGCATCTGCGAGGCGTGTGTCAGAATTGGCGGCCTTGTCTTACAAGAGCCCTTACTTGATTTTTCACGTAGATAGAGCGGAATTGAGGACTCGTCCTCAATTTTTACCCAAGGTGGTGTCTTAATTTCATATGAACCAACCTATTGTGGTGCCTGTGGCTACGAGTGACTTGGGGGATTCTGTGTCCCTGGATGTAGTCAGGGCCTTAAAAATTTATGTAGCCAGGACGTCTAGAATTAGGAAAACAGATGCATTGTTTGTCCTGTATGCTGCCAACAAGATTGGCGCGCCTGCTTCGAAGCAGACTATTGCTCGCTGGATCTGTAACACGATTCAGCAGGCTTATGTTACGGCTGGATTGCCGTTACCGCATTCAGTAAAGGCCCATTCCACTAGGAAGGTGGCCTCTTCTTGGGCGGCTGCCCGGGGCGTCTCGGCATTACAGCTTTGCCGAGCAGCAACTTGGTCGGGGTCAAACACTTTTGCTAAATTCTACAAGTTTGATACCCTGGCTGATGACGACCTAGCATTTGCTCAGTTGGTGCTGCAGAGTCATCCGCACTCTCCCGCCCGATTGGGAGCTTTGGTATAAACCCCATCGACCTTACAGAGTCCCCAGCATCCTCTAGGACGTAAGAGAAAATAAGATTTTAAACCTACCGGTAAATCTTTTTCTCCTAGTCCGTAGAGCAGGGGTGGGGAACCTTTTTTCTACCGAGGGCCATTTGGATATTTATAAAATCCTTCGGGGGCCATACAAAAATTCTCAACTTAAAAAATTACCCTGCCCCCCAGCAGGTCTGCCCCATAGAGGTACTGTGTGTGCGCGCCCGAGGCGCGTGCGCCAAAAAAATGGGTGTGGCCAGTTAAAATGGGACGTGATACACATATGCCCCCAATAGTGCAGTGCCAGATCCAAAATTGCCCCCACAGTGCCAGGTATACAAATGCCCCTCACAGTGCCAGGTATACAAATGCCCCCACAGTGCCAAGTATACAAATGCCCCTCACAGTGCCAGGTGTACAAATGCCCCTCACAGTTCCAGATATACAGATGTCCCCACAGTGCCAGGTATACAGATGCCCCCACAGTGCCAGGTATACAGATGCCCCTCACAGTGCCAGGTATACAGATGCCCCTCACAGTGCCAGGTATACAAATGCCCCCACAGTGCCAAGTATACAAATGCCCCTCACAGTGCCAGGTGTACAAATGCCCCTCACAGTGCCAGGTATACAGATGTCCCCACAGTGCCAGGTATACAGATGCCCCCACAGTGCCAGGTATACAGATGCCCCCCCCCCACAGTGCCAGGTATACAGATGCCCCCACAGTGCCAGGTATACAGATGCCCCTCACAGTGCCAGGTATACAAATGCCCCTCACAGTGCCAGGTATACAGATGCCCCCACAGTGCCAGGTATACAGATGCCCCTCACAGTGCCAGGTATACAAATGCCCCTCACAGTGCCAGGTATACAGATGTCCCCACAGTGCCAGGTATACAGATGCCCCCACAGTGCCAGGTATACAAAAGCCCCCACAGTGCCAGGTATACAGATGACCCCACAGTGCCAGGTATACAGATGCCCCCACAGTGCCAGGTATACAAATGCCCCTCACAGTGCCAGGTATACAGATGCCCCCACAGTGCCAGGTATACAGATGCCCCCACAGTGCCAGTTATACAGATGCCCCCACAGTGCCAGGTATACAGATGCCCCCCACAGTGCCAGGTATACAAATGCCCCCCACAGTGCCAGGTATACAGATGCCCCCACAGTGCCAGGTATACAAATGCCCCCACAGTGCCAGGTATACAGATGTCCCCCACAGTGCCAGGTATACAAATGCCCCCCACAGTGCCAGGTATACAGATGCCCCCACAGTGCCCCCCCCCCCCCTTCCGTGCTACTTACCGCTCCTTTCGGCGGGACACGGAGGAGAGCGCGGCTATGTTGGGCGGCGGCGTGTAGGACTTGAAACCAGCCGCCGGTTCGAGAGCCAATCAGAGCTCGCGGACCGGCAGCCGCGGCTCCTGATAGGCTGCCGGTCCGCGAGCTCTGATTGGCTTCACGAACCGGCGGCTGGTTTCAAGTTCTACACGCCGCCGCCGCGCTCTCCTCCCTGTCCTGACACTGACAGCTGAGACACGCTGCCGCCGGACTGAGCGGCGGCGTGTCTCACTGGGAGAAGCGGGTGGGCCGGAGCAAACGGTTTTGCGGGCCTTATACGGCCCGCGGGCAGGAGGTTCCCCACCCCTGCCGTAGAGGATGCTGGGCGCCCGTCCCAGTGCGGAAAATCTGCAAGACTTGTATATAGTTATTGCTTACATAAGGGTTATGTTACAGTTAGACTCGGTATTGGACCGCTACTGTTGTTTGTTCATACTGTTAACTGGTTATGTGTATTCCAGGTTATATGGTATGATTGGTGTGGGCTGGTATGAATCTTGCCCTTAGATTAACAAAATCCTTTCCTCGTGTTGTCCATCTCCTCTGGGCACAGTTCTCTAACTGAGGTCTGGAGGAGGGGCATAGAGGGAGGAGCCAGTGCACACCATACTAGAAATTTATTTTAGGTGCCCATGTCTCCTGCGGAGCCCGTCTATACCCCATGGTCCTAACGGAGTCCCCAGCATCCTCTACGGACTAGGAGAAAAAGATTTACCGGTAGGTTTAAAATCTTATTTTTTTTCTTATAGATTCTATACCTGTGTGAACTTCAGGAAACTGTACTAGAGCGGCCACCAGGATATTTGGAAGTGCAATTCCTCAGAGAGATCCTTTGAGGATAAGAGACTATTTGCTTTGATTATTTCTAACTCTATTACGATCGCTTATTTTGGCACCACTGCCAACATTGGCTCAGTATTATTTCCCAGCGGGCAGGATGCGCCCTACCACCTAACCCTCCCTTCCCGCAGCCTAACCCTAACCTCCCCCCTTAGTGCCTAAACCTAACCTCCCCCTGGTGGTGTCTAACCCTAACCCCCCTCCCTGCAGCCTAGCCGTAACTCCCCCCCCACCCCGCAGCCTAACCCTAACCCCCCTCCCCGCAGCCTGACCCTAACCCCTTACCCCCCCCCTCCCCCACAGCCTAACCCTAATTCCTCCAGGTGATGCCTAAACCTAACCCTCCCCCCGGCCCTAACCCAGTCGCTATGCTTACGGTCAACATGCCGGCTGTTGGGATTCTGGCGTCAGTCTCCTGACCCTGTTGGGATTCTGGCGTTGGGATTCTGACGGATGTTGGGATTCCGGCATCGGTATTACGACTGCCAGGATCCCGTTAGCCGGCATCTTAACCGCATCACCCACAGCGTCTGTGTGGCCGGGGTCGGCGCATGCGCAGTGTGCTGGAATGCACGCCGGTTTGTGGAGGGGCGTGCCGGAGCACCTATGGAGTGAGTAGGAGTGGATTAGGATAATTTAATGACCTTTTCCGTTTTGCATATAAGGTCTGTTCCTATTGAGGTGTGTGTGGACTGTGGATGGCTGTGGCATCAGAATTGATCTATGCTTGATGCAGGAGTCTATGACGGTCACTAGATGACCGAGGTCGACAACGGATAAGTTTGACTTTCATTTATATATTTTCCAGTGCTGCATTGATGTTGAAATTCTCTTGGATTGAAGATAAATATTCTTATACATTTTTCTGAAAAATTGTGGATATATAAGCATTTCCTTCACCATTGCCATCGATACAGATTTTAAAAGTTTGTCTTTTTGGAATTAATAAACTTTCATAAATTTATTTTGGATGTTTGAGTGCCCTTTACCAACTATGGTTAAATACTGTGGACCTGGAAAGGAACAGACTTAAGGGAGCACCATTTGGAATCTGTTGGAGAGTGTGCATTTGTTTAAAGTTTCTTTATATGTATATATATTAGAGATGAGCGCCGGAAATTTTTCGGGTTTTGTGTTTTGGTTTTGGGTTCGGTTCCGCGGCCGTGTTTTGGGTTCGACCGCGTTTTGGCAAAACCTCACCGAATTTTTTTTGTCGGATTCGGGTGTGTTTTGAATTCGGGTGTTTTTTTTTTAAAAACACTAAAAAACAGCTTAAATCATAGAATTTGGGGGTCATTTTGATCCCAAAGTATTATAAACCTCAAAAACCATAATTTACACTCATTTTCAGTCTATTCTGAATACCTCACACCTCACAATATTATTTTTAGTCCTAAAATTTGCACCTAGGTCGCTGGATGACTAAGCTAAGCGACCCTAGTGGCCGACACAAACACCGGGCCCATCTAGGAGTGTCACTGCAGTGTCACGCAGGATGTCCCTTCCAAAAAACCCTCCCCAAACAGCACATGACGCAAAGAAAAAAAGAGGCGCAATGAGGTAGCTGTGTGAGTAAGATAAGCGACCCTAGTGGCCGACACAAACACCGGGCCCATCTAGGAGTGTCACTGCAGTGTCACGCAGGATGTCCCTTCCAAAAAACCCTCCCCAAACAGCACATGACGCAAAGAAAAAAAGAGGCGCAATGAGGTAGCTGTGTGAGTAAGATAAGCGACCCTAGTGGCCGACACAAACACCGGGCCCATCTAGGAGTGTCACTGCAGTGTCACGCAGGATGTCCCTTCCAAAAAACCCTCCCCAAACAGCACATGACGCAAAGAAAAAAAGAGGCGCAATGAGGTAGCTGTGTGAGTAAGATAAGCGACCCTAGTGGCCGACACAAACACCGGGCCCATCTAGGAGTGTCACTGCAGTGTCACGCAGGATGTCCCTTCCAAAAAAACCTCCCCAAACAGCACATGACGCAAAGAAAAAAAGAGGCGCAATGAGGTAGCTGTGTGAGTAAGATAAGCGACCCTAGTGGCCGACACAAACACCGGGCCCATCTAGGAGTGGCACTGCAGTGTCACGCAGGATGTCCCTTCCAAAAAACCCTCCCCAAACAGCACATGACGCAAAGAAAAAAAGAGGCGCAATGAGGTAGCTGTGTGAGTAAGATAAGCGACCCTAGTGGCCGACACAAACACCGGGCCCATCTAGGAGTGGCACTGCAGTGTCACGCAGGATGTCCCTTCCAAAAAACCCTCCCCAAACAGCACATGACGCAAAGAAAAATTAAAGAAAAAAGAGGTGCAAGATGGAATTGTCCTTGGGCCCTCCCACCCACCCTTATGTTGTATAAACAGGACATGCACACTTTAACCAACCCATCATTTCAGTGACAGGGTCTGCCACATGACTGTGACTGAAATGACGGGTTGGTTTGGACCCCCACCAAAAAAGAAGCAATTAATCTCTCCTTGCACAAACTGGCTCTACAGAGGCAAGATGTCCACCTCATCATCATCCTCCGATATATCACCGTGTACATCCCCCTCCTCACAGATTATCAATTCGTCCCCACTGGAATCCACCATCTCAGCTCCCTGTGTACTTTGTGGAGGCAATTGCTGCTGGTCAATGTCTCCACGGAGGAATTGATTATAATTCATTTTAATGAACATCATCTTCTCCACATTTTCTTGATGTAACCTCGTACGCCGATTGCTGACAAGGTGAGCGGCGGCACTAAACACTCTTTCGGAGTACACACTTGTGGGAGGGCAACTTAGGTAGAATAAAGCCAGTTTGTGCAAGGGCCTCCAAATTGCCTCTTTTTCCTGCCAGTATAAGTACGGACTGTGTGACGTGCCTACTTGGATGCGGTCACTCATATAATCCTCCACCATTCTTTCAATGGTGAGAGAATCATATGCAGTGACAGTAGACGACATGTCCGTAATCGTTGTCAGGTCCTTCAGTCCGGACCAGATGTCAGCATCAGCAGTCGCTCCAGACTGCCCTGCATCACCGCCAGCGGGTGGGCTCGGAATTCTGAGCCTTTTCCTCGCACCCCCAGTTGCGGGAGAATGTGAAGGAGGAGATGTTGACAGGTCGCGTTCCGCTTGACTTGACAATTTTCTCACCAGCAGGTCTTTCAACCCCAGCAGACTTGTGTCTGCCGGAAAGAGAGATCCAAGGTAGGCTTTAAATCTAGGATCGAGCACGGTGGCCAAAATGTAGTGCTCTGATTTCAACAGATTGACCACCCGTGAATCCTTGTTAAGCGAATTAAGGGCTCCATCCACAAGTCCCACATGCCTAGCGGAATCGCTCCGTGTTAGCTCCTCCTTCAATGTCTCCAGCTTCTTCTGCAAAAGCCTGATGAGGGGAATGACCTGACTCAGGCTGGCAGTGTCTGAACTGACTTCACGTGTGGCAAGTTCAAAGGGCATCAGAACCTTGCACAACGTTGAAATCATTCTCCACTGCACTTGAGACAGGTGCATTCCACCTCCTATATCGTGCTCAATTGTATAGGCTTGAATGGCCTTTTGCTGCTCCTCCAACCTCTGAAGCATATAGAGGGTTGAATTCCACCTCGTTACCACTTCTTGCTTCAGATGATGGCAGGGCAGGTTCAGTAGTTTTTGGTGGTGCTCCAGTCTTCTGTACGTGGTGCCTGTACGCCGAAAGTGTCCCGCAATTCTTCTGGCCACCGACAGCATCTCTTGCACGCCCCTGTCGTTTTTAAAAAAATTCTGCACCACCAAATTCAAGGTATGTGCAAAACATGGGACGTGCTGGAATTTGCCCATATTTAATGCACACACAATATTGCTGGCGTTGTCCGATGCCACAAATCCACAGGAGAGTCCAATTGGGGTAAGCCATTCCGCGATGATCTTCCTCAGTTGCCGTAAGAGGTTTTCAGCTGTGTGCGTATTCTGGAAAGCGGTGATACAAAGCGTAGCCTGCCTAGGAAAGAGTTGGCGTTTGCGAGATGCTGCTACTGGTGCCGCCGCTGCTGTTCTTGCGGCGGGAGTCCATACATCTACCCAGTGGGCTGTCACAGTCATATAGTCCTGACCCTGCCCTGCTCCACTTGTCCACATGTCCGTGGTTAAGTGGACATTGGGTACAACTGCATTTTTTAGGACACTGGTGAGTCTTTTTCTGACGTCCGTGTACATTCTCGGTATCGCCTGCCTAGAGAAGTGGAACCTAGATGGTATTTGGTAACGGGGGCACACTGCCTCAATAAATTGTCTAGTTCCCTGTGAACTAACGGCGGATACCGGACGCACGTCTAACACCAACATAGTAGTCAAGGCCTCAGTTATCCGCTTTGCAGCAGGATGACTGCTGTGATATTTCATCTTCCTCGCAAAGGACTGTTGGACAGTCAATTGCTTACTGGAAGTAGTACAAGTGGGCTTACGACTTCCCCTCTGGGATGACCATCGACTCCCAGCAGCAACAACAGCAGCGCCAGCAGCAGTAGGCGTTACACGCAAGGATGCATCGGAGGAATCCCAGGCAGGAGAGGACTCGTCAGAATTGCCAGTGACATGGCCTGCAGGACTATTGGCATTCCTGGGGAAGGAGGAAATTGACACTGAGGGAGTTGGTGGGGTGGTTTGCGTGAGCTTGGTTACAAGAGGAAGGGATTTACTGGTCAGTGGACTGCTTCCGCTGTCGCCCAAAGTTTTTGAACTTGTCACTGACTTATTATGAATGCGCTGCAGGTGACGTATAAGGGAGGATGTTCCGAGGTGGTTAACGTCCTTACCCCTACTTATTACAGCTTGACAAAGGCAACACACGGCTTGACACCTGTTGTCCGCTTTTCTGTTGAAATACCTCCACACTGAAGAGCTGATTTTTTTTGGTATTTTCACCAGGCATGTCAACGGCCATATTCCTCCCACGGACAACAGGTGTCTCCCCGGGTGCCTGACTTAAACAAACCACCTCACCATCAGAATCCTCCTGGTCAATTTCCTCCCCAGCGCCAGCAACACCCATATCCTCCTCATCCTGGTGTACTTCAACACTGACATCTTCAATCTGACTATCAGGAACTGGACTGCGGGTGCTCCTTCCAGCACTTGCAGGGGGCGTGCAAATGGTGGAAGGCGCATGCTCTTCACGTCCAGTGTTGGGAAGGTCAGGCATCGCAACCGACACAATTGGACTCTCCTTGTGGATTTGGGATTTCGAAGAACGCACAGTTCTTTGCGGTGCTTTTGCCAGCTTGAGTCTTTTCAGTTTTCTAGCGAGAGGCTGAGTGCTTCCATCCTCATGTGAAGCTTAACCACTAGCCATGAACATAGGCCAGGGCCTCAGCCGTTCCTTGCCACTCCGTGTGGTAAATGGCATATTGGCAAGTTTACGCTTCTCCTCCGACAATTTTATTTTAGGTTTTGGAGTCCTTTTTTTACTGATATTTGGTGTTTTGGATTTGACATGCTCTGTACTATGACATTGGGCATCGGCCTTGGCAGACGACGTTGCTGGCATTTCATCGTCTCGGCCATGACTAGTGGCAGCAGCTTCAGCACGAGGTGGAAGTGGATCTTGATCTTTCCCTAATTTTGGAACCTCAACATTTTTGTTCTCCATATTTTAATAGGCACAACTAAAAGGCACCTCAGGTAAACAATGGAGATGGATGGATACTAGTATACTTATGGATGGACTGCCGAGTGCCGACACAGAGGTAGCTACAGCCGTGGACTACCGTACTGTACTGTGTCTGCTGCTAATATAGACTGGATGATAATGAGATGTAGTATGTATGTATAAAGAAGAAAGAAAAAAAAACCACGGGTAGGTGGTATACAATTATGGATGGACTGCCGAGTGCCGACACAGAGGTAGCTACAGCCGTGAACTACCGTACTGTGTCTGCTGCTAATATAGACTGGTTGATAATGAGATGTAGTATGTATAAAGAAGAAAGAAAAAAAAAAACCACGGGTAGGTGGTATACAATTATGGATGGACTGCCGAGTGCCGACACAGAGGTAGCTACAGCCATGGACTACCGTACTGTACTGTGTCTGCTGCTAATATAGACTGGATGATAATGAGATGTAGTATGTATAAAGAAGAAAGAAAAAAAAAACCACGGGTAGGTGGTATACAATTATGGATGGACTGCCGAGTGCCGACACAGAGGTAGCTACAGCCGTGGACTACCGTACTGTACTGTGTCTGCTGCTAATATAGACTGGATGATAATGAGATGTAGTATGTATAAAGAAGAAAGAAAAAAAAAACCACGGGTAGGTGGTATACAATTATGGATGGACTGCCGAGTGCTGACACAGAGGTAGCTACAGCCGTGGACTACCATACTGTACTGTGTCTGCTGCTAATATAGACTGGATGATAATGAGATGTAGTATGTATAAAGAAGAAAGAAAGAAAAAAAACACGGGTAGGTGGTATACAATTATGGATGGACTGCCGAGTGCCGACACAGAGGTAGCTACAGCCGTGGACTACCGTACTGTACTGTGTCTGCTGCTAATATAGACTGGTTGATAATGAGATGTAGTATGTATAAAGAAGAAAGAAAAAAAAAACCACGGGTAGGTGGTATACAATTATGGATGGACTGCCGAGTGCCGAGTGCCGACACAGAGGTAGCTACAGCCGTGGACTACCGTACTGTACTGTGTCTGCTGCTAATATAGACTGGATGATAATGAGATGTAGTATGTATAAAGAAGAAAGAAAAAAAAAACCACGGGTAGGTGGTATACAATTATGGATGGACTGCCGAGTGCCGACACAGAGGTAGCTACAGCCGTGGACTACCATACTGTACTGTGTCTGCTGCTAATATAGACTGGATGATAATGAGATGTAGTATGTATAAAGAAGAAAGAAAAAAAAAACCGCGGGTAGGTGGTATACAATTATGGATGGACTGCCGAGTGCTGACACAGAGGTAGCTACAGCCGTGGACTACCGTACTGTACTGTGTCTGCTGCTAATATAGACTGGTTGATAATGAGATGTAGTATGTATAAAGAAGAAAGAAAAAAAAAAACACGGGTAAGTGGTATACAATTATGGATGGACTGCCGAGTGCCGACACAGAGGTAGCTACAGCCGTGGACTACCGTACTGTACTGTGTCTGCTGCTAATATAGACTGGATGATAATGAGATGTAGTATGTATAAAGAAGAAAGAAAAAAAAAACCACGGGTAGGTGGTATACAATTATGGATGGACTGCCGAGTGCCGACACAGAGGTAGCTACAGCCGTGAACTACCGTACTGTGTCTGCTGCTAGTAGACTGGATGATAAATAATGATATAAAAATATATATATATATCACTACTGCAGCCGGACAGGTATATATTATATAATGACGGACCTGCTGGAGTGGACACTGTCTGTCAGCAGAATGAGTTTTTTAATTTTTATAGAATAAAAAAACACCACACAAGTCACACGACGAGTGTACTTTTTCAGGCAGACATTCAATCACAATATACTATTCTGGTGGTCAGTGTGGTCAGGTCACTGGTCACAGTGGTCAGTGGTCAGTCACACTGGCAGTGGCACTCTGGCAGCAAAAGTGTGCACTGTTTAATATGTACTCCTGGCTCCTGCTATAACCTATAACTGCTCCCCAGTCTCCCCCACAATTAAGCTGTGTGAGCACAGTCAGATATTATACATAGATGATGCAGCACACTGGGCTGAGCACAGATATGGTATGTGAGTGTGACTGAGTCACTGTGTATCGTTTTTTTCAGGCAGAGAACAAGAACAGAACGGATTATTAAATAATAATAAATTATAAAACTGCACTGGTGGTCAGGTCACTGGTCATCAGTCACTAGTATAACTCCTCCTAAGCTCCAGTAAGTAAATGAAGTGTCTCACTCTCACTCTCCTATCTATTTTAATTTCTAAACGGAGAGGACGCCAGCCACGTCCTCTCCCTATCAATCTCAATGCACGTGTGAAAATGGCCGCGACGCGCGGCTCCTTATATAGAATCAGAGTCTCGCGATAGAATCCGAGCCTCGCGAGAATCCGACAGCGTGATGATGACGTTCGGGCGTGCTCGGGTTAACCGAGCAAGGCGGGAAGATCCGAGTCGCTCGGACCCGTGTAAAAAAACATGAAGTTCGGGCGGGTTCGGATTCAGAGAAACCGAACCCGCTCATCTCTAATATATATATATATATATATATATGACTTGCACTTTGGGAGAGCACATAGGAGCACACTTGAACTTGTGGTTCATTTGTGGATATATACAAATTAGACGAAAGGTGCAAATAAAGGCACCTGAAACGTTGATTGAAACTGGCTTGGTGAGCTGTATGATTTTTTCAAAATCCATTGGAGTGCCGCCCATTACATTGTGCTGTTTGCTGGGCTTTATAGTGCCACGGGAGGGCACCCGGGTATTTGCTCTCTGCCGTAGGAGTGCCGGTCACATGTGTTTATATATATATATATATATATATGGAAATAGAGGAAGAAACAACAGAGCGCCTATAGTGTAGTATCCTTTACATTAGTTTTTGTCACACGCAAGAAAAATACTGCGTACCGGATTACGGCTTGACTCAATGCTTATCGGTTCCCTGGTCTTTTTAGTCCACGTCTCTGTCGAGATCTAGATAGAGTCAGGAGACAGGGAATCGCTATATAGCGTAGTAATTATTCAAAAGATAGTGGCCCTCATTCCGAGTTGATCGGTCGCAAGGCGAATTTAGCAGAGTTACACACGCTTAGTCTACGCCTACTGGGAGTGTATCTTAGCATCTTAAAAGTGCGAACGAAGTTTACGCAATATTGCGAACAAAAATAACTTAGCAGTTTTAGAGTAGCTCCAGACTTACTCTGCCTGTGCGATCAGTTCAGTGCTTGTCGTTCCTGGTTTGACGTCACAAACACTCCCAGCGTTCGCCCAGACACTCCCCCGTTTCTCCGGCCACTCCCGCGTTTTTTCCGGAAACGGTAGCGTTTTCAGCCACACGCCCATAAAACGCCGTGTTTCCGCCCAGTAACACCCATTTCCTGTCAATCACACTACGTTCGCCGGTGCGAACAAAAAGCCGTGAGTAAAAATCCTTTCTTCATAGCAGAATTACTTAGCGCAGTCGCAGTGCGAACATTGCGCATGCGCTCTAAGCAGATTTTCACTGCGATGCGAAAAAAAAGAACGAGCGAACGACTCGGAATGAGGGCCAGTGTCAAAATTTTTACGTCTCACGTTTAAATTACATGCGTACCAGATAAAGTATTAATTTGTGCATGTCAGTATAAATACTTGTATCCTGGTCCTCATCAGAGGGTGGTAGTCATATGGAAACCTTTGGATAATATAGCAATGCTCCAATCAGTATTTCATATAAAAAAGTTCAAATTTATTTAAGTATACAAAAAAATATATATAAAATATATAGCTTAGCTTAAATGACATGAATGTCGGCAAAGGTAGGTGCTGTAGTGAGGTCTTATTTATACCCACATCGCATGAAGCAATCTCCTGATGAAGCCCTAAGCCGGGCGAAACGCGTTGAGAACCTGAACTACCGACTTGCCGACCTACCTTTGCCGACATTCATGTCATTTAAGCTAAGCTATATATTTTATATATTTTTTTTTCTATACTTAAATAAATTTGAACTTTTTTATATGAAATACTGATTGGAGCATTGCTATATTATCCAAAGGCTCCATATGACTACCACCCTCTGATGAGGACCAGGATACAAGTATTTATACTGACATGCACAAATTAATACTTTATCTGGTACGCATGTAATTTAAACGTGAGACGTAAAAATTTTGACACTATCTTTTGAATAATTACTACGCTATATAGTGATTCCCTGTCTCCTGACTCTATCTAGATCTCGACAGAGACGTGGACTAAAAAGACCAGGGGACCGATAAGCATTGAGTCAAGCCGTAATCCGGTACGCAGTATTTTTCTTGCGTGTGACAAAAACTAATTTAAAGGATACTACACTATAGGCGCTCTGTTGTTTCTTCCTCTATTTCCAGATTCCCCTTTGGGCTACGCATACCTAGTGGCACTTTTTGAAGAACCGAGCAGCCACCCGTTAAAACGGGGAAAGTGTGGACTGTTTGGAAATTAAACCAAACACAAATTTTGGAAGAAATCATTTACTGGATTGGTCACTTGACCGAATTTATTTATGACTGTAGATTGCACTTTTACAGTATGGAACTTTGCATAATTTGGACAAGCGCACTGATTTACTCTTTGACAATATATATATATATATATATATATATATATATACGAAGGCGAGAAGTTATACACATATATAAATACACACATATATGTGTGTATATATATATATATATATACTGTAGATTTACAATATCTATTTTGCATGAAAATCCGACTATATATCAATCACTAATCAGGCAGGATATCTTGACTCATGAAGTCTCAGTTTACTCATCAATTAAGTAGATGTTGCACCAGGACAAATACTACACACTATGGTTACTGTTATGTTGTTACGTCATTTTCACGGGCTAGTGACTAGTGTAGACTATAGATTACAAGGCAGAGGGAAATAGAAGAGTGGGCTACACACACAGGGGTGTAGCGAGAGTGGTTCCGGTCACCAGAAAAGTTAGAGGGTGCAAATCTGCCTTTCCGCATGCTTTACCGCAGGCCGCTGTACAGGCAGCCACAGAGCAGAAGGAGGAGATGCATTGATGGACTCGGAGACTAGGGGGTTTATTTACTAAAGTCACGATTTTGTCCATTTTTTTTTGTAAGTGTCAACACGGGAATTTACTAAACACAAATCTCGGCAGTGTTTGTCGTATTCGTAATGGTTTTCATGGCAGAGATCAGAAATCCGAATGAATAGACCATCGGTCAAACACGGCTGTTTGTTCATACAACATGGGAATTTACTATTCATTCGTATTTGGGTACTTGTCTCTGAATGGTCAATTGCGGTGTATTTTTTTGCGAATCGTTAAAAAAAGCAGCAAAAAAAATAGACCTGCTTTTTCCTGGCGAGTTTGGATAATCATGCACGGATCAGTGAGATCTGTGCATAGTTATCTGTGGGAAAGGGTCTGTTTAGCTTAAAATGTAAAAAAAAAATTGCGTGGGGTCCCCCCTCCTAAGCATAACCAGCCTCGGGCTCTTTGAGCCGTTCCTGGTTGTAAAAATACAGGGAAAAAATGCATAGGGTGCCCCCATATTTAAACAACCAGCACCGGGCTCTGCGCCTGGTCCTGGTGCAAATAATACGTGGGACAAAAGACGTAGGGGTCCCCCATATTTTTTACACCAGCACCGGGCTCCACTAGCCAGGGACATAATGCCACAGCCGGGGGACACTTTTATATTGGTCCCTGCAGCCCTGGAATTACATCCCCAGCTAGTCATCCCTGGCCGGGGTACCCTGGAGGTGTGGGGATGCCTTAAATCAAGGGGTCACCCCCCTCCAGCCACCCAAGGACCAGGGGTGAAGCCCGAGGCTGTCCCCCCCATCAGTGGGCGGTGGATGGGAGGCTGATAGCCTTTTGTGTAAAAAAAAAAAAAAAAAATTTTTGTAGCAGAACTACAAGTCCCAGCAAGCCTCCCCCGCAAGCTGGTACTTGGAGAACCACAAGTACCAGCATGCGGGATAATAACGGGCCCGCTGGTACCTGTAGTTCTACTTTTAAAAAAAATAACCCCCAAAAAACACTACACAGACACCGTGAAAGTACAACTTTAATGTACATACATGGACACTTACATACACACATACTTACCTATGTTGACACGGAGCCCCTTGGTCCTCTTCTCCAGTAGAATCCACGGGGTACCTGTAAATAAAATATATACTTACAAACAATCCTGTGTAGATCGGTCCTCTTCTTTCTCCTTGTAATCCACGTATTTGTTAAAATAATAAAAATAAATACCCGAATACGATTTGTATTTTTTGATCCATCAGGGAAAACCTTCCCCCTATGTGCACCACTGCGCATAGGCCTAAAGCCTGTAGTTGTTTAGTTCAAAATAGAAATAAATATTTTATTGAAGGGAGTGGTAATAAATTAATAGGCAGTTGGGCTTTTAGTGGGAAATTCAATTGTGTTTTAAGTGGCAATAAGCAGAGCCGTAACTAGACTTCTTGGTGCCATGTGCCAGAAAGCGAATCGGTGCCCCCCCCCCCCCCCTCCCATTTATCCAATAGGTGCATGAGTCATGGGGAAGGGGCATAACAAGATTGATCCCATAGAAAGCCCATGCTATGATACCCCTTCCCACATATTATATATATATATATATATATATATATATATACACACACACATTTATAGACTACTGCAAGAAAATGGATTTGGACACAATCTCTTAACTTGAGAGCTTGTTGTTATTCAGTTACAATATCCTTTATTAAATAACACATTTCAATATACTGCCATACCCAGGATTCAAACTTATAACCTGATGAATTCTAATTAAACACCCTGCTCAGAAGAGATCTCAGGTTGAGTTCATGAATGTTGTATAGGTATTAGCGACAGAAGGGGTCAGGGTAGGAGACAGGGTAGGTCAGGAGATGCTGGTCTTCAAAAGGGGGAGAAGCTGCAAGTGAAAGTAATTAAAACAGATAATTGACAAGTGCCGACAACAGCGCCCCCTACCCTGCAGCACTATGTGCAGTGCCCCCTCCGCACACACCTAGTTACAGCCCTGGCAATAAGTAATGGGCGCCCGATGGAGCTATTCAACTGTTTTGCAGATTGGGTACAACTGCACTACTTATCGTGCTTGCCCATACTTGCCTACTCTCCCGGAAGCTACGGGAGGCTCCCGTTTTTTGTGGTATTTCCCCGCACCCCCAGAAGAGTAGGCAAGTCTCCCGCATTCTGCTTGCACCCTAGTGATGCGGGCAGGATGGAGAGATACTCTCCTGAGTTTGCGGATCTGTGGAGTGGGGAAGGGGTTAAAATGACGCGAATTGTGACATTTTAGCCCCGCCCCTTCCTACGGACCCGCAAATCGTGGCGTTTTCCAGATGTGGGGGTGGGGCTTGATGATGTCGCAGCCCACCCCCGCCCCCTGAAGTCTCCTGCAGTGTCTCCTCCCCCGGTTTCTCCCAGAGAGGAGACATTAAAAGTAGGTAAGTATGTGCTTGTCGCTCACAATTGCATCGGGTTTAGTTGCGTATAGTGGCTAAAACAGTGCAAACCCCAAATAGTTAACTTTTAGCAGATTTATGTTTGCCACCTCAGGAGAGTTAGATTTGGGTGGGGTGTTTTCAAACTGAAATCTGAACTGTAGTGTAAAAATAAAGCAGCCAGTATTTACCCTGCACGGAAACAATATAACCCACCCAAATCTAACTCTCTCTGCACATGTTATATCTGCCTCACCTGCAGAACACATGGTTTTGCTCATTAGCTAACAAATGTGCTGCTGTGATCAGATTTGAATTAGCCCATAGGGGGTCATTTGAAGTTGATCGCACGCTGCAACATTTTGCAGCCCGTGCGATCAACTAGATGCCGCCTATGGGGGGGGGGGGGTTTGCACAGCAAGGCTGCGATCGCTTGTGCAGCCCTGCTATGCAAAAAAAAGTTTTGTGCAGAACAAGACCAGGGTATGAGTTACTTACCCTGTGCGATGAATCCAGCGTTAATGGTCCCGGAATTGACATCAGACATCTGCCCTCCAAACGTCTGAACATGCCTGCGTTTGCCGCACCACTCCCAGAAAACGGTCAGTTGATGCCCCGGAACGCCTTCCTCCTGTCAATCTTCTTGCGGTCGCCGCTGCGACCGCTTTCTTTGCTAGTAGCATTGCCGGGCAACGATGCGCCTGCGCAATGCGGCCGCAGCGCATGCGCAGTTCCGACCCGATCGCACGGCTGCGACAAAGCGCAGCGTGAGATCGGGTCACAGTGACCCCCCCCATAGTCTCCAACAACAGTGAAATAAGTTTACTGAAAGGCCATGTATGGCTAGACTAAGGTGTCCTGACTATGGGGGTAATTCTGAGTTGATCGCAGCAGGAATTTTGTTAGCAGTTGGGCAAAACCATGTGCACTGCAGGGGAGGTAGATGTAACATGTGCAGAGAGAGTTAGATTTGGGTGTTTTATTTTGTTTCTGTGCAGGGTAAATACTGGCTGCTTTATTTTTACCCTGCAATTTAGATTGCAGATTGAACACACCCCACCCAAATCTAACTCTCTCTGCACATGTTATATCTGCCCCAACTGCAGTGCACATGGTTTTGCCCAACTGCTAACAAAATTCCTGCTGCGATCAACTCAGAATTACCCCCTATGAATGGTTACGGAAAAATAGATGCTTCAAGTGCTCCACCTGATGAAAAGTAACCAGGTATTTCCATGGTGACTAAATGGATCTGGATAAATGCACACAAATGTACCATATCAAAGCATCTATTATGGGTACAAGACTTTGTTTTTGCACCTGCTTCACATAATATAGAAACCAAATATTTGGTCAAGCCCGCTAAGTGACTTCGATACGTCATATTTCTAGGCTAACCTTGAACTGCTTTCACTATTTTGCTAAGTCTCTCTCCAGACTTTCCAGCAATTAAGGGGTGAAGTTATGAGAGGTAGCCTGGTTTGTGTTAGGTTATTTTTTTTCTTCCTCTTGTATTTTTTAATGTCATGAAAATATATGTCTGTGTGTACATCAATTGAGTATGTGCATGGTGCACATAAGTGGCTTATGTGTCAGTAATGTTTGGATGGAAACAAAAAGGTGTTAGTCACTTTAAACAAGGTGCCCATTGAAGCTGTGTGTGCAGCACAGACTTATGCAGGGCTAATAGCTCCAGGGACCTTGTGAAAGGAAATGGATAGCAAAGTAAACCAAACTACCACAAAATTAAAAAGAAGCCATTTAAACCTTGTTATTCCAGAAAATGTTCTGTGCTTTGGGTATGAAACCCGGTACATGTTTCCATAGTACTGATAAAGTGAAGGGAGTCGCAAGGAAAGAATTCTGTAATCTATTAATGTCGACTTAAACACAAATAAATGAAAATGTAAATAAATCCACCTTAAAAGCGTTCATCTATGCCAGGGAATATGCTATATGGTAATCTATACTGTCTACCATCTGTCCTACAAATTAACTTTACAATGAGCGGTACTGTGTATATGCTGAGAGCAAATAGCATTCAGTGATAATGGAAAGACAATCTGAAAAGCTTCCATTTGATAGGAAAAAGGTTATTTGGAAAGAGAGCCTCAGGAATTGGCCACAACTGAATCATCAGTGAATATTGACTACACCAAATGAAAAAGATGAACTCTCAGGTGGAGGAGACAACCATCCGGTCTGAGAAAGAGCAAGTTGCTAATACTTAAATGGTGGACCATTCTTAAGGGCCCCATACACTAGAACGATAATGCCCGATTTCATCCGATTTCGGGCATTCGGGACGATATATCGGGTGAAATCGGGCATTTTGGAGGTGTTTCCATCAGCGTTCCCGTGAGCATCGGATCGGATGCGCTTTTCAGTGAGCATCGGATCGGATCCCCTAGATTGAATGTGCTGTACTACTAACGATCATGTCCGACCCCGCAGGCATGGCTGGGATCGCATATGATACATCGTATGCAAAAGGACAGCATGCGATGTATCGTATGCAATCCTGCCGCCCAGGAAGCTGCCGGGCAGTTCAAGGGAAATCGCCTCCGACGTCACCCTCAGACATATCGTTGTAGTGTATGGGGCCCTTTACCCCCATACTGGAATGTTCCTGGTCTGGGATGACAACAGATGAATATTGCCATGTATATAACAGAATGTAGAGCTTCATGAATTTATCAAGCCCTCAAATCCTTTCTTCATTTGATCAAGAAACTTATGTAAAGGTAGAAGTGGACAACGAAGTGGTGGTAGTGCTGTTAGCGGCTATTATTGCAGCCCATCGAACTTCAGAGTTATAAGCCTTGAGCTGGAAGGAACCTCACCTGTCTTATGGGAGAGACAGTGGGTGGTAATTCAGACCTGATCGTAGCAGCAAATTTGTTAGCAATTGGGCAAAACCATGGGGGTCATTCCGAGTTGTCCCCTCATGTGCATTGCAGGTGTGGCAGATATAACATTTGCAGAGAGAATTAGATTTGGGTGGGTTATTTACTTATTTTGTTTCTGTGCAGAGTTAATACTGGCTGCTTTATTTCTACACGGCAATTTAGATTTCAGTTTGAACACACCACACCCAAATCTAACTCTCTCTGCACATGTTATATCTGCCCCTCCTGCAGTGCACATGGGCCCTCATTCCGAGTTGTTCGCTCGCTAGCTGCTTTTAGCAGCATTGCAAACGCTAGGCCGCCGCCCTCTGGGAGTGTATCTTTGCATAGCAGAACAGCGAACGAAAGATTAGCAGAACTGCTACTAAATAATTCCTTGCAGTTTCTGAGTAGCTCCAGACCTACTCCTAGATTGCGATCACCTCAGTCCGTTTAGTTCCTGGTTTGACGTCACAAACACGCCCTGCGTTCGGCCAGCCACTCCCCCGTTTCTCCAGCCACTCCTGCGTTTTTACCTGGCACGCCTGCGTTTTTTAGCACACTCCCTGAAAACGGCCAGTTTCCACCCAGAAACACCCACTTCCTGTTAATCACACTACAATCACTCGAGCAATGAAAAAACGTTGCTCGAGCTTGTGTAAATCTACAACGTTTTGTGTGAAAGTACTTAGCGCATGCGCATTTTTGCCGTTTTTTCACTTGATCACTGCACTACGAAAATCAGCAGCGAGCGAACAACTCGGAATGACCACCATGGTTTTGCCCAACTGCTAACAAATTTGTTGCTATGATCAGGTCTGAATGACCCCCATAGTGAGACCTTTAATTTATTTCCTCCTTAGGTGACACCTGGCTTCCAACTAAATTAAGAATAAGTTTAGTGTTTTATCAATATACTCGGTGAAGAAAAATGGCACACCCCAGGCCCAGTCAGTGCCGCCAGCCAATCTGAGAATCTTTTCACCATCAAATCTTGCCAGGCTGCCTTTTCCAGGTCTCCAAATGGGGATTTTGTATGGTGCTAATCACATTGGGGTATTCTGTGCTAAATGCAGGAGCTCACCTCACATTGCATTAACATGTATAAATAATACTTCTTGTGGTACAGGATGTATGAGTGAGCTAAGGCCCTCATTCCGAGTTGTTCGCTCGCTAGCTGCTTTTAGCAGCCGTGCAAACGCTAAACCGCCGCCCTCTGGGAATATATCTTAGCTTAGCAGAAGTGCGACCAAAAGGATCGCAGCGCTACTACAAAAAAAGATTGTGCAATTTCTGAGCAGCTCGAGACTTACTCCTAGTTAGCGATCACTTCAGACTGTTTAATTCCTGTTTTGACGCCATGAACACGCCCTGCGTTCGCCCAGCCACGCCTGCGTTTCCCAAGGCACGCCCACGTTTGTATCCGACACGCCTGCATTTTTACAAACACTCCCCGAAAATGGTCAGTTACCACCCAGAAACACCCACTTCCGGTCAATCACTCTGCGGCCAGCAGTGCGATTGAAAAGGGTCGCTAGACCTTGTGTGAAACTGCATCGTCTTTTGTGAAAGTACGTCGCGCGTGCGCATTGAGCCGCATACGCATGCGCAGAAGTGCCGATTTTTAGCCTGATCTCTGTGCTGTGAACAACGGCAGCTAGCGATCAACTCGGAATGACCCCCTAAGTGTGGATGGCAAGTATGAAGCAGAGGGTGTACATAGTTCAGTAATTTGCAGCAGAACATTTATATTAAGTACCCTTTGCACCAAACAGATCCACTTTATTCCAGAAAGCGCATTTATTGGTGCATTTCAACAATTTTATTATTATTATTATTATTATTATTATTATCATTATTATTATTATTATTATTATTATTATTTCCCTTTATATGGCGCCACAGGGGTTCACAGTGCCTAATAAAGTACATAAACAAATGTGCAAAACAAGAAACACTTACAGTACAAGACAACGTAGGACAATTAAAGGAGTTGCCCAGAATCATAGGACAGTAGGTGTGTTGCCAGATGCAGAACTCCCAGAAAACGCTAGGACTACAGTAAGTTAATCACAGGCGTTGTGGTTTGCAGCCCAATTTCCAGTAAAGCAGGATGTCCCACTGGAACGCCATTCCCTAAGATTTTGTGCACACAGTAGCTAAGGCATTTTCTGATACAGACACCAGAATTTTTGGAGATACAAAAGATACAGAGAGCTGTGGAATATGAGAAAAGTACTCGGAGACATAAATAAATAGGACTTGATAATACTGTATGTAAAAAGGTTAAGGTCCAGGAAGCCAGACAGACATCCAAAAATAATGAATGTCCATGCAAAGACCATGACAGACAACTATCTAGAGGTCCAGACCGTACCACA